>NC_043998.1:8660000-8960000 GCF_902150065.1 Myripristis murdjan
TCAGAAATTAACTAATTTTATCTAAATTATTCAATACCACTGACATATAAACAAATATGCTAACACTGTAAATACCCGAATAAACAAGAATATCATGACAGTAAACAAATTCTTAGTCATTAGGCATACAGTATGGTTTCAAAATATCTAAATGATTTCAGCTCATTTTTTCTATAATTTCAGATAATAACTGACTTCTTCACAAATAACTAGACCAGTAATTACTGGTAAACATATTATTTACTTTCATGCTTCCTTAACTGTGACCTTGATGTAAATTTAGTGACAGTGAAGCTAATGAGCCATACCAACAGTTAATTATCAGCCTGTGAATTGAGATGTTCCCGACTACTTCTACAGGAACTCGATTATTAAGATTTAATCACAAGTTTTACTGTTAAACAAAAATTAAAAATTGGTTGCTTCTAATGATATTTTATTGAGTGTGCAGTTGTGTTTGTATGTGTTTAGAGAGAGAGAGAGAGAGAGAGAGAGAGAGAGAGAGAGAGAGAGAGAGAGAGAGAGAGAGAGAGAGATTACATTGCTACAATCTAAATATTTCTGGCAAAGTCCACTATTTTCTACATTTTTTTTTCTGAAGCTTGAATGTGTAATTATTTCACAGTGAACACACACTGTCTATTGAATACAAGTACACTTTTTCATACTCTGTTGTGGACTGACAGATCATCATTGCCGAATAAGAATGTGCTCATAATACACTTGCCAGCACAAACAAAGGCTAGACATGTGAATCACTATAGTGGGATTATACTGCACATAATATTGTGACAGTGCATCATATTGTGTCAGTTCTGTGATGGCAGCTTGCATATTGAGCTTGGCATTTGCTGTTTTCCTTTACCATCATTTTGTCCTCAGTATCCCCGCTTGGTATTCTCCCCCACACTTCCAATTATCCTTGACGTGATAACACACATAATGTGACACACAAGGGTAAATGGCCACTCTGTCTAGAGCAAGATCTGCTTTGGTTCAACTTTTCCCCTCTGCATATTGTTCAAAGAAAATGTCCTGAAACCCAAGTTGCAGTGGTCACTGAGTTACCACTAAATGATAAGACTCCCAGTATTTGTATTATTGTTGTTTATAGATAGCTTCCTCTTCCCCGGCGTTTATTGAGTGTTTTATAAGACAGCAAGACATTAATTCTTTTTCTAAAACCTCATAGTTGTTTCCCTGATATGTATAAGGCAGTGTACTATACACTAAAGTCTCTTACAATGCTGATAGTAACCCGTAACAGCCATTTGACATAATCCACTCAACATGCACTGACAGTGTACTAAAGCACTTGTGTACATTGTTTTAGGGTGTTTTTTTTCTTCTTATAAATACTGAGGTGGTGTCTGATTACTTGACAATGCCAAGAAGCTTTTAAGATGGGACGGGCTTTGTGCCCAGCTGTTGTTTTTGGATTTTGCTTAGTGTATGGAAAATGACACGGATTTCTACATCCTGTCAGCCATCCTAGGTGAGTTTGAGTAAGTTTATATGGGCTAAGTAATAAGTGACATAATGTGGAGCAAATCCATTTACCAATACCCTGGATGTAATATTTTAATTATTGTGGTCATTATCCAGGACAGACACCCATACTGAAGCCCAATGTGTTAAAGAATGATTGAATTTGCAATTCAAGAAATCAGCATCATTCACTGACCAAGCAATCTAATATGTTACAGTGTTGAGTATAATATTAGTAGCAAATGCCAATAACTCAGCATTCTGTCATCGATCTGCAGCACCACTAGTCCCTGGCTAAAATGAAACCAAACCAAATACATTAGGAAATGAATTTGCTGCACACACCCTCAGCATCCAGCTGCCGTGGCACTCTAATTTCCCAACCACACTGCTCTACCTCTGCTGCCAAATTAGTACACTCTTCCAGATCAGGGTTGCAAGAGGAGTCTTCTCTGAACCCTCTCACTGTGTGTCTGGGGAAGCATTTTGTGGTTGAAAAAGTTCTTCAAAGGTTCTCTGTGAGACAAATTGTTCTATAAAGACTGTTTTCATTTGTGTAATCTTTTTTGGACAAAATTCTTCAGGGTTGTTGATAGCTTGGCTAACCCCAGCCTCTAGAGACAGTCTCTAGAGTGTTTTGATCTTGTCAGTTTATTCCACAAATAATGGATGGAGCTGTGATTGATAGTGATGGTGATACTGACTGAGATTAATAAATCACAATCATAACCATAGCTAATGGCCTATCAGTTAATAATAGCATAATAATGGCATAAGAGTTTAAGGGAAAATGCACATTCTTTCAGCTGGCAGGGGTGCATTGTGAATTCAAACATGAGAACCAATTAAAAACAGTACTCAGAATCTGAGACAGTGCTGCCAAATGAATGGAGCCTGTCCAGACTTAGTAGTGACAGCTCCTTGCTGTCCCACGCAGCTGGCGGCAGCTAGGATACAGTCGATTCCTGGGGGTGGCAGACATCAAAACATCAATCTTAAAGATTCTGTGTTATTCAGTTTTTATGATTTGTTTTCAAATAAGCTATAGGATAATAATACTGTTCTTCATAATGTTAAATGTTGAACTGAATTAGTTTAATTGAACTGCAAGACTGCATCTTCAGAGGCAGAACAGCTATAAGTCTGGACTTTGATTGGCCATCAATAGCAGACAGTTGTTCTACAAAGCAAGATTAAGGTGTTGGTCCTTAAATTTAGGCTTAAAGTAATAGCTCAGATTCTTACCCATACAGTGGTATTTACTGCTCCATGTGAGTATAACACATCCACCAAGTTTGGTCCATTAACTCCCTCCCTGGTGCAAGAATGAGAGGCTCACTGGGAGTGTACTGCTCCAAATTGGATGAAGTGGATACAGATCAGACAATAACACGATTTTGAGCAGCGACACAAGGCTGAAAAATTCAGTGCCATGAAGGTGGCTTACTCTTAACCTGCATAGATTGCCATGGCAACTCATACTGCAGCACAAGCTGATATAGGGCAGGATACTTTGCAGCAAACACCGCCCTTTCACCAATGCACTCCTGTAATGACGTCACCATTTGTGAGGGATCCCGTTGAGACAGGGGTGTGGATGGTCAGGGGGTCTCTTCACGGGGCAAGACCTCTCAAAATCCACGGGCTTTTCCTGATGATGTTCTTTTTGAAAGATATTGATTCTCAGCAGACGAAATACAATACTTATGTGAGCTGAAGCGTAGTCTAGTAGAGGCTGGCTCTTGCTTGGTTTTCTCACCTCATATTATCACCCCCATCTTTGCTGAAGGCACAATAAGCACTTTAATTTTACACAGCCCATAGTAAATGACTGAGGAAGGCACAGAAACAACTTACCACTTTCAATGATAGCTTAGTGTTTTATTTGAATTTGCTTCTGAGTAGTGCTTGACACTGTTGGGACTGAAACTAACATCAGTAATGCTGAAAATAATCCTTATAGGGTATCTATTATAGATGATATGCAATCGAGATAATTCCACTGAAAGCAACTTTGATTGACTGAAGTCACATCAAGCCTTATTTAAAGTAAATTTTATATGAACGTCTCAGTGCGCTTCACAGACTCATAAGAAGACAGGACTAAGTAGTGAGGAGAAACTGATGCTATAGTGCCTGCCTTCTCAGTGACAGGAATACTGCGAACTTTAGTTTCTTAACTTGCTTTTTGACTTTGCCCTGCTGATATAACGGCGCTCTTATGAGATTGTGATTAATGTACAGTCCCAGGACACTCTCTTTCAAGCACATCTTCTTTCCTTGAAGCCTCTTAACTAATTGTTACCATTTCCAAGCCACAAGATCAAACTTGACACTTTGTTCCCTCTGTTGTAGTGAAGTGACTGCTGTAGTACCTTTCATACACAGAATCAAGTCCATTTCAAAGTCTATAGCCTTTAATCCTGTCTGTGATCTTCTTCCACTCCTGCTCTCACAGACTCCCAAGGTATTTTTCTGTTATGCTTGCTTATAGCTGCTAGGAGTGAGCCCAAATATCTCAACTAGTCCAGGATGCTGGTGCCATGGGTTGTTACACCAGGAAAAACCTACTGGGGTTTATTCTCTCTATTTTTCCCCCCAGGTTGTCATTATGATCTTTTTCTTGTTGTCAGCTGCTCTGTTTCCAGCAGTCATGAGTCAAGGCTAGCAGTAACAGTAACCAATACACAGGATGACATTTAACTAATAAAGAGAGACAAATACCAAACACCCATGACCATAGTTTCTGTTTTATGTGAGTATTCTATCGAGAAATCTAGGAGAGTAGTACACTGCGGTAATCTTCTGGAAGAAAGAAAAGCTTGGATCAGTTTATCTATGTCATCACGAGATGAAATGCCCAATCCTGGAGATATTTCATCATGTGTGGCCTCAGCTAATCATATAATGAGCTTAGAAAGAGGCAATAGCTTTATATGACAGGATCCTCAAATGAAGATAGTCCTTTGTAATGGAACGGTCAGGTCATAAGAGTGCAGTTGTACAACATCAAAGAAATGAAAACAATTTATTGTAGTTCTCTGCTCAACAATAGCATGCAATATTTACAGTGAAGGGGGGATAATAGTTCTCAAGAATTCAGAAGATGTATGTACTCTTGGAAAATTTGTGGTAGGATTATACTGAAAAATGCAAAAGAAACATTGTTTTGGTCTTTTGACGTCTGCTTCCTCTGACTTCTAACTCAATTCCCAATGGATTTTTGTAAATGCTACATTGCCAAATTGTATTTAGTTTGAGTCATAAAGATTTAAAGACTAGCCTACATTTTACTTCTGAGGAAGAAAAATCTCAATGCAACTGATGCCCAGGCATCTTTCATTATCAAGGCACACTATCTGCATCGTGGGATTGGGATTAATCTTTGTTAACTGCAATAGCCTGCTATTTGCCCCAAGAGGGGTCAGTCAGACAAAGCCAGTCAAAAGCCAGGGGAGGGGATTAAAGATTAATACGTTTGTATAAATATTTTATTCATACCTTTTTCTTTTCATAAAGATGTCATACAATTTAACATTCAGGTTGAAGATGATTTCAGTAGACAGCACAGTTTGAATTGCTTTTTTCTGGCCTTACAACACAAGGATGATGAGTTGGATTTAGAGGATGAGATACAGGAAAAGTTTGATGGTACATACTATTCCTTGAGTGTGGTTTTATCAAGCAGCATGTCGACATGCAATGTAGCTGGATAACTACAATGACTGGTCTCCTGCCAACAGCCAACGTTGCTGAAAGCAGTAATACAAATGGAGGAATTCAACTGGTGGAAAAGCTCCCTAGTGGTTTGAGCCGCATAGTCTTTACCAGTTCATTGTCCAGAAGGTGCTAATCGATAATGTTGTGTGCATAACTCTGACATGCATATGTGTTTTATGCTGTGCACTGTGTTACCTCACTGGCCAGGAAAGTAAACTACTAAAGTAAAGTACAGCAAGCCTCCCTCTGGGAATGAAAACAGCATTAACTTTGATGAATTTTGCTGAAAAAATAAATAACTATCTATCTATCTATATATATATATATATACAGTGGTCCCTCGTTAATCGCGGGAGTTACGTTCTAAAAATAACCCGCAATAGGTGAAATATATCTATCTATCTATCTATCTATATCTATATCTATAGATATAGATATAGATAGATATAGATAGATAGATAGATAGATAGATAGATAGATAGATATAGTTAGATATAGATATAGATAGATAGATATAGATATATAGATATATAAAATCAAGGCTAAATGTGATTACTTGATGAATAATTTATTTTGGATCACTGTTGCCAGAAACACTGTTGCTCCTTTTGCAGGTGATTCTTGCTGTCTTTATTAAACACCGTTTCCGGGACACTCCCCATCAGGTCGGCTTCACATAGCAGCTTCGCCTTTCAGTCCATTGTCTCATCTGTCAGTGTTTACTGCAGCACAGACACAGACAGACTGAGGTTAATTGAGCGCAGGTGCGTCTTGTTATCCTCATGGGTCACTTCCACCCCTCTGCCCCTCCTGACCATGGTTTCATCTCATCCCTGCCTGTCTTCCTCTTGTCACATGAAACTGATAAGGAAACCTGTTGCTTGTTTGCTGCATTACCCCCATCCAAACAGAGTCTTTTTCAGGCTTTGGTGTGGAGCATTTTACTTATTAACCAACACAGCAGTTTATACGCCATTTGAGCTGCTGTTTATGTGTCAGTTGTGCCTGTGATCATGTTCATCTTGTATGTGTTTGCATAAGATGTATGAGTATGTGCACTCATATTATTCTGTACTGCAGTACATTTATCAAGATATGTCGTTCCATTTTAGAAACCCATGGGAAAAATCGTTTATGTACTTTTAAATGTGAGCAAAACAGGAAGCCACATAAATGTGTGTGAGGGAATGCCCTACTCAGCAAATAAATGACTACATTTCAAATGGAAGGAAAGAAATCACAAGTGTCTGGGGATCACGAAACTGATATTGCAATGTTGAGGAAAATAATTTCCAGGCCACATCCGACCCAATGTGGCTCCTGCTCTGCAGAATTAAGACTGCAAGCTCACTACATGCTTGTTTGAGCAAATTAAGTGATAAAATTGCCCAGCCAATTTCACATCGAGACACTCAGACACAACTGCTGAATGTTTTTACCTCCTTAATTTGTGTGAAGCTGTATTATTTGGAATTTTATTTGGTCAAAACTGTGATTCAGCAGATGCCGCTACATCATCATACCATACCACAAATTGGATCATAACACATACAAGCTGAAAATGTATTGTGTAGTTACTCTTACAGATTATCTCAAAAGAAAAAAAAACTTGCCCTGTAAAACCAAGAAATGCTGGTGTTTAGTCCAACTAAATCCATTTAATGCGGATCCATTCTAAAGGAGATAATTGAGACTGGCAATGTCTTAGTCAGAAATGGTAGTCTTAACATACCATGAAACACTGTCTGGCTAAAATTCTATCTTTTCACAAATAATAGAATACTCATCAATCAAGCTGCTACAATACAATGGCTGAGCCCATTTCAATTGACTGCATTTAGTCATCTCTGATTATACAGTGAAAATGCTCAGGGGGGCTTAACAGTTTCATCATTCAAAAATCAAATATCATCTGTGTGACTTTAATCTCATCTCTGGAAAGCCCCCTGCTGCATGAATCCCCAATTACTGGGAGTACCCCAAGATCCCCTATATGGAGATGATATGGTAATATCTAAGTATTGGTGCTTTTTGTCTTAATCTATGCCTATCTCTGTATTGTGTTAACATATTAGTATGCTGTGTGTGCATGTGCGTTTGTCTGTGTGAGGGCATGCACATTTGTTTACCGTAGACAGCCCACCCCTGCCGGCTTCATTTTGTCATCTTGGTGTGAAAAAGGGGTTTTGGCTCTACACTAGAGGATGTGAATAAATAGTGACAGATATGAGAAGTGGATTGTTTTTCTCCCTGCTTTCCTTCTGTTTTACATAAACCTAGAGATCTCTGAATATTATACAACCCACAGTCTAAATGTCAGTTATAGCATTGTGTGGTTTGCAGATCTGTATAGTTACAGAATACATTGTCCATTCTTGGGCAACAGTCATTTCATAACAGTTCAGCTACTATAGCTCCTCCTGATTCAAAAAGAAACCCATAAATAAATAAAAATCAAGCATCAAATCTGCTTTAGGGGCGTGATGTATTAATCTTCAGTCTAGATGAGGGCCATAAGGGCCTTTCTGAAGTATCTAGACAGCCCTAAGTCTTCAAGTTTTAATAGTTTGTGATAAAATTACAGGCCAGAGCATGCTATGCCTTGAACATTAAATAGTAATATCTTTTATTAAAAAATTCTAAACCAACCGGCACCCAGTGTGCAGCGTGATTCAACCACACTGTTAAGGCCTGGTTTAGAGTCTTGCTGCTGAATTGTACATGGTGGATATTAAGATTGCAGTGCTATCCAACAATGTGCACAGAGAGCCAAAAGTCTCGAGGTTTTTCTCAAAACAAGAGGCTACTCCTTGCAGTTTCAAGTCATAAAGCACACTATCCACCTGTGTCTCTCTGTGACACTGCGTGTTCTTGTTTTTATCCTGTTTACTTGAAATTGGCTGTTTGCTTATATTTCAGGATGTTTCGGGGTGCATGCTGTTAACCATGAGTGTGGCCAGCAGTAAGAATGGTCAGAGTATTCAACCACAGGCAGCAACATCAACAATGGCTGGACAAGTAAGAATATAAAATAGTGACTGTAAACATGCAGCTGACAGAACCTATTAAAAATTAAAAATTACAGGTGAACCTTGGCATTGTGTTATTTTTTTTTTTTTTTCATTCATTGCACATTCTCTCTTCTTAACAAAGCACTATTATTCCACTCTCTGATCAGAGTTTCAGAGTTTGCTGTTGAAATTATGCTCCACAGACCCTGCCACAGTTACAAGAAAAAAAAAAAAAAAAAAAAAATAGGGAGAAACACTGAAAAACACATTTATGCAGGTAATTAAAATCTTCATATTCATAGTCTAAATGAATTTTAGAGACTTTAAATGTTCAAATGTTTGTATGACTGTTACATTTGATAGATCATGATTCATTTAGATTATTACTATTAATATGACCTATCAACACTGAAATTGGTGCCAGCACATAGTACATAGCACATAAAACAACAAATAGTCAAAATGTTACAGTGGACATCCAAATCTGATTCGGCTGAGGAGATCCTGAGACGGGTATAGGCCTATTGTCTTCTTTGCAAATCATTGATATTGACAGCTGGGGGGAAAAGCTTACTTGCCAGTGGTGACAGCAGATCCCCAGGGGACCTCATTTTTTTTGGCTGCCAGTGTTTGGAGGCTGTGAGGTCTTAGTTTGACTCTGTGTGTTTTTTTTAGCCACAAGAGGCCAGGGATGCACTACTGCTCTCACGTTTGTTTCAGCAAGAACATTGTATTCCACACCTTGCACTTAGTTAGCTTAGCCACTTAGTTAGCTTAGCCCCCCCCCCCCCCTTTTTTTTTTTTTTTTTTATGCACATTGATTTAATGAGCAATTTGACTTTTTCCACTCCAGAAAAATGTCAAAGCAATCAATTTTGCGAGTAAGCTTAATGGTAATGTTATACCTGCACAGTCTTGGTGATGTGTATTTGTCTAAGCTTATTGCGAATGTTTCACTTTTATGGTGAATGTTTCACCATATCCTTACATGTAATCAAAGAAATGGCCCACAAACGCCCCTTTTCTATGTTTTCATTCTCTAAGGATCAGTCTTTCAGTAGCATCTTTATTAATGCATATAAAAGAAACCCCTTTGGATGAATCACTACAATTCAAAGCCTCAGTGTGCAAGGCTACAGGGCTACAAGCACAGAGCCGTCTCAAGCCATTGACACAAACATGCTATTATCTGTGCACTGTTATTATGTTGGTAAAATAAATGACGAGTGTAAAGCGGCATAGATCAGTTTTGATCTTACATTATATAGAAACACATAACGAGACTGCTGTCGCTACTACGTTATTTCATACAAATAATACAAATTGGTATGATAAAATTGGTAGGATAAAACTCCAACCCAGGCCAGTTTGACTCCCTCATATTTTTATCTCTATATATTTCTGTCGGTGATTTGAGTGAGTTCATTTTTTCTTGAATTTGAATGAAATATTATTTATTGTAAGATACTGTTAAGTTAGGGCAGGATCCTTGCAAGTTGATGCAACATTGATGGCAACCCCTCCTATGGAGCTTCTTGTTTATGAGCAGACACTACAAAATATACTTTAAGGATGAGTATAGAATAGTGGAAAAGTGTTAAACCCGGTCTTGTTCCTCACCTTACCAGAGGTTGCTAACATAATGCAAGCCACAACATGGTAGTATTTGGTATTACATCAGCTGAAGTTAACTGATGCACAAGGTAAGTTAGTTGTCCCCAAAAATCAAAGATCATGGAAGGCACTATTGATTGGCTTCCATTCATTTTTCATGTACAATATCAGACCATCTATTGCGCTATCGGCAAGCTGACTTTGGAAAAGGAAAACATTTCCACATATTTTTTTCAATTTGGCATGGCTCTGCATTTGAACTAGACTAGCAAGATTGGGGACTCTTTGGCCTCTTTGTAGTGCTGTGGTGGGTCAATCAGATTTACATTCAAAATGCCAGACCCCAGAGTGAAAACCCACCATTCTCCCAAATTTAGCCTAAAACCAGCCATTAGAATGGGTGTTATTACCGCATTATCATCAAAGGTGCATCTACAGAATTCATTCATTTCAGGTTCCACAGGCAAATGTTTCTAGGCTGTTTCCATTTTCAGTTTTTCTTGGCTGAATGCGTTTATATCCAACTTTGATGAATCCGTAAGCATTATCAAAAGAATTTTGCTTGTTTGTAGTTTTTTCTCAAGTCTCTGACATGTAATGTTATGTAGAGCATTTGGATTTGATGCAACTTTCTTGTAAAATCTGACTAGTAGGACACAAAGCCAGTTAATTAGGCTTTTTGTATATTATTCCAGGATCTTGGTCTAGCATAGCGCACTCATCATAATACCAGCATGTGCATAATAAAGCATAAGTTGACCTTATGAAAAGAATGAGTTCCTCTGGTGTGACTCCAGTCGTGTCTTGCTGCACCAAATTGCAGTTTAATTTGGCATGGCATCAGCTCACTGTCTGAACTGAGCGTAACCTACTCTCTGCTATCCTGGCCCTGTCAGACAGAAGAGAGAGAGAGAGAGAGACCTAACTTAGCCTCAAAATCTCTTCGAAGGATTCCATGCATATGAGTGGCTGAGGAAAGTCGCCAGTATAACTCTGAGCAAAGAGTTGACAGAACTTTCATCTTAGTGTAGAGGTGTGTTTGACTGCAGTTGCTACACCGTTTTAGACACTGTCACCCTTCAAGTCAAATTTCAACATGACTCTTTTAATCATTCAGAATGTGCACACTGAGTGATCACACAGTTAAATCTATATTAAAGTTAGGTTTGGATATGTCAAAAATGAAAATTCCCTCAATAAACAGCTAGTGAAAATGATTTTGATAATGTCTTTTTACTATTTCTGTTGTGGAAATGCTCAAGACATACATCCCATCGGTGACCCATACAACTATATCCATAAATATTATTTTGCTGGCTTGGAAAGTGAACACATCCAGTGGGAATAAAATAAATTATGTCACAATGTGAGCCCATGAAAGAGCTGTAATAGTTGTGTGATTACTCTACTGATGGAGGGTTGTTAGACTGAAATAATCACTGCTGCATTGTGTCTGTTGCCAGATATCTAAACGTAATCACTTTCATTTTGAGTGTAATATTGTTAAAAGCATGACATGATCTGATCCCAGCATACATTTGTGAACTTTTGTGCTCATATTTATCTTAACACAATCGCAGATCCTGCAACAAAGCTCTGTGATCAGTCCCTGAAGTCTTTGTGACTGCACATTTGCTATCAAGGCACCAAAACTCTGGAACAACCTCCTGGAAGAAATTTTACAAGCTCCCCTAGTGAGTTACAACACACATGTAGTATTGATAAATCATTTTAATAAACTTGCTTTTCCCTAGGCTTGTATTTTAGGATCGTTTATTTATGCCATTGTATTATTTATTGTCAGGTTGTTTGTTGTTGTTTAGTTTTCATTTTTTTAAATGTTCTACCCTGGTTTTAAAGTCTGGAAAGCACTTTTTGTTTTGAAAGGTGCTATTTAAAGTCATTCAGTTTGTGGAGAACATTAATCCCGCTGCCTCCGTCTCTTTCAGAGAATCCTGAAAGTTCTAACCTTAATAGTTTTCCACCTCAGGAGTTGTGTTAAAGGTACAAATGCTTTAACACTAAGACCAACTCTTTGCACTAAGACCTGCTGTGAATACAACTCAGTATGTCTCATACCGGCTCCGTCCTTATGTCCCCAGGAGGAAATATTCTCCCTCAGACAATGTGTTTGCTCAGGACTGGCAATAAATTAAATTTCTCTTTACTTTCATTACACCTGCCTGCTCCTTATGAATAAAAATAAAACTTTGTTGAATTGCCAAACTGTCTCTGCTGCTCTTTCCCCTCTGGTTCATCTATAGTACCTCTCAAAGGCAATGCTTTTCATGTCATCAAGCCATGTCCAGACATGGTAAAAAAAGCACCTTGTATACCTGGCCCTCTTGTCGCTAAAAATCACTGAATCAATGAGTGCATTTATATGCACATTAATACTCTGAAAATGAGCCTAGTCTCAGCTACGGCCTTAGCTGGGGTATGGCATTTAGATGGAATGATCAGCAACCAGGTGTGTATTTCACACAACAGAATTTGCAAGTTATCCAGTTAATATGGAGTGCTCAAAGTGCCACAATGATAAATAATTGACTAAATCGCAACTGATTGTTGCATAATATCCTCTGAAATGTTGGTTATTAGCAATCATCAACCTGTGTGACTAATTCATATTAGTTTTGCATTACAGATTCAAATCAGTATCACTGGGGAATAAGGAATAGACTTTCACATTATTTGGATAACTTTCAAATCCTGCTTGGTGAAATACCTGACTTTTGTCATAGACCTGGAGAAACAGGTGTTTTTTTAAGGTTTTAAAGTCTCCGCGACCCTTGTGTCCATACCTGCTCGCATGTGGTATGGTTATATGGTTATGGTTAGCATAATATGGTGTTTTCATGCAGCAAGTCATAACTGAATATGCCAAATACAAATGGAATATTAATGTGCATGTAAAGGCACTCAGACAGAGACCAGGGATGAAGGCAGGACCGCTCAGTCTGCAACCACTGGCACTAGCACTGAAGCAATGATGATTTATTGCTTAACTCAGCAGCTAGTGAAACTCCTCCCATGGTGCTACAGTGTGATGTGCTACCTGCCTGTCAGCTTGCTCAAGTCTACATATTAACTTACCGTGACCATGCTGGCTCTCATAGCTGCTTTGACATATAGGCAATGTTTTTGTAAATACTCACTCATTAGCACAGTCTGAAATCTTTCCAGTCACTGAATTTTAAAATCATGGCTTTGAAAGATTGAGAAAGGTTTCCAATTCTTGAAACCACTTTTCAATTAAACAGAAACTGAATCATGAAAAGCTGAATTTTAATAAAAAATGTTACATTTTTAGAAATGTAGATTCAAATGCCAATGCTTAATTGTACTGTTCACATAAATTCAGAGGACATAATTCAGACGGATTTGTCTGGTGGCACAAATCTCATCCTAAAGAGTGATAGCCCAGTGAATTGTCAACCACATTATATTTGAACTACTTGACTTTGAATTGTCAAAGTAATGGAGTTGTGTACTCCTAGTTGAACATTACTCCGCTACAAGTGAAAGTTGCGCAGTGGTCTATATGCTTTTAAACAAAGTATTCAAGATTTTCTTTTTAATATCAACACACTGGTATATTGTTTTCAGAGCGGCTACTGTGATTATTTTTTCTCCTGTGTGGAACACAGCGTGTGGCCAATCATGTTGTAGAAGGAAAAAAAAAATCTGTATGTACTCAGGCACAGTACTCAAGTAAATGTATTTTATTCCTGTACACCACAGCTGTTGTGTGATTGTTTGAACTACTGCAGCTTTCAAGGTAGGAGGACGTTTGTGATGCGTCATTGATGACAGATAACAACCACTGTATCAGTGGGTATATCATCTATGGAGGATGGATAAACAAAGATGTAACGTCAGTGTTAGTGCAGTGCATAGCAACACCTGCTATTCATTTTTATTGCATTGCACCACCTACAATGCTTAAAAAGGTGGAATTTGGATTATTCACATACAATCTTACACTGTAAACACATTGGGTTCTGACCAAAAATGTGGGACTAAAAAATTGGCCTTCGCACCCAGAGGATATTAGGCTGCTTCAAAGCATTGGCATTACATTTAAATTATGCTAATTAAATTAAACAACGAGTATTGCCAAGCAAAGCTCAATGGTTTACGCACACCTGTTCAGTTTGGATGGAACATTTGGTTCATTTTGAAGCAATTTGGCTTCACAAGCATGTTTGTCAATGGCATTTTTCGGTATTTAAAGTGTAAGCTGCTGAGTTTCTATATAATATCCTGATTTCAATTTATAGCAGCAAAAACAAATCAGAGTCTTAAAGATAATGTCATATGGTAATGGATTTTAATGAACTCTGTGCTTTATAGAGCCAACACATGACTAGCCTGGGGCGTAGAGAACTGTGATATGAAGGGAAACTGAGCACTACTTGGTAATGAATTACAACTGACACAAAAAGACAGCATGAGGAACAACTTTTGTGCTGCAGTGCATAAATACATTAGCCCATGTAACATATAAAAGGCACTGGTTATTCAAAGCTGCATTTGAGCTCTAAAGAAAGCCTTTTGATTTATTTCATCATTAATATTCATAGCATCCCAAATAAAAGTTGGCTCACATTAAATGAAGGTGACACCAGGAGGATTAACAGACATAAGCAAACCTTTCTGTTCTAAAACAGCTTGGATTGTGCACCACTTTTGCGGTGTAGGCAGAAACAGTGAGACACATAGTCATCTTGTCAGTTTCCCAACATGCCCTGCACTATACTGTGCCTTAGACACACCTCTACACCATTAATGAGGAGAAAAAGCATGGCTTGTTGATAAGTGAGGGGAGAAACACATAGCACATAGCTTAAAGCAAACCCAGCAATATGTAGAAGAAGTAGAAACTATCATTAGTATTAATATTTTTTATTTCTTTTTATTATGTTGGTGAAGTTAGTCATTTGCCTTGTCAGTTGAGCTATCAGCTCTTTCACCAGTTAATCCTGCTGTTTGCATTTAGGAATATTTCTAAAATCCCTTGTGTGCATTAAAACTTTTGTGTTTGTGAGTTTGTGTGTGTGAGCAAAACACAGTGATCTCACAGTGTTCTACAATGCTGCCATGGCTTCTAGCAGAAATGGTCCTATTTGTCATGTATACTCTCCATCTCAGAGGGTATGGCTGTACAGTATCTGTACATGCATCACTAGTCACTATTAGCCTGTGCCCTCCAGTCACTTTGTCCGTCCCAGTGACATCTTGCCCCTAGGGGGCCTGCGTGACTGCTGGTGGCAGCTTGTTCTTGCCTCATTTGCAAAATCTCAGTGTATATTGTTTTATACCAGAATGGCTCAATTGCAAACTCTGATAAAATGTGGTTGAATATGTTGTTGTCATTACATTTTTGGCAGTGGCATACCTCAGCTATCTCAGCTTTTGGACATACCCAGTTCACAAGATAATTGACTAATACATAATACATACTTTTCTAACCCTAACCTTACACTGGGCCTGCTTAACAAAGCAGGCCCAGTCTGGCAAAGGAGAGCCAATGGAGACAATAGAGAGCCATTTCTTAAACAACATCAAAACAGGACCAAACTAGATCAAAAGACTTTGAATTGTTCATGCAACTTGTTTGAGTTGCTCGATGCTCTCTGAAAAGCTGCATGAAGCTTTGTTGCATCAAGCTGAACATTTCCAAGCAACAGCCAATCATACCAGAATTTGATGTCATGTCACTCTGCAGTTCTGACCCGTTCTGTTGAACTTTTAAAATCCAATGTTAAAGACATCTACTTACTTGAATTTTAAACCAGGAAATTTGTCTCTTCAAATATTTTTAAGGTGAGCCAATTTCATGTAATTAGTCCTCTATTTTTGGTAAAGAGTGTTTTCCAACCGTGCTTATTACTGTGTGATGTTAATCAGTAGTTATTATAGATGGTTAACCTTGCTTATTGGCCAACAGCGGCAAAACTAACATTTTAAAATGCATCAATAATAAACAACTTGCATCAATAATAAACAACAATTTAACTCATTATTTCACAGCTAGAGAACCGATCACTCTAACCTCATTCATTGTTACAAAAAGTTTTGACTGCAATTAAAATGCTTTGTTTTAATTGCAGTTACATAATAACAGTTTAGTTGCATAAACATTATGCAACTCACAACTTGTAAATGCCACCAAGTTGTGGGAAGGTGCAATTTCCAGGCAATTATTTGCAGATTGCAATTTTAACTTTTATTGTTGCTATGTCACCAAACACATATGATACATTCCAGATGACGATGCAAACCCCTTTCAAGATTTTAATTGGATGGTTCTCTTATGTTGCATGGAACTGAAGCCACAAACAGGAAGAAAGTGAGACAGAGCACTCACCAGCTACTTCCTTCATCAACTGTGGAACAAATAAGCAGACCTTATTGCTCGAAATGAATGAGGTTCCACATATTATTACTTATATCAGCAACAGTGCATGAAGCATATTTGTTTGAACACAATTGAAGCAAATCTCCAAACATATGCTCTTGTCCTACTACCTGTCCCTTGGACTCTATAACCTCCAACCTCCTACAGGACATTTCACCCACACTTACTCCTGCAATCACGTACATCATCAAGTCCTCAGTCATAATGTGTATGTCCCCCACAGCTTTTAAGCAGGCCTGAGCTACTGAGACTGCACTCCTATGGTGGACCATTGTGATCAGCTAGAGCTGCAAGTCAGTCCTCTGTCCTGCTCCTGCTTGACCTCTGCGCTGCCTATGACACAGTTAACCACCAGATCCTCCTCTTTGCACTCACTGAGCTGTTTGTCTTCGTCCTATGTCTCAGCCTGATCCTTCAGAGTGTCATGGAGAGGGGAAATGTCTAAATCCTACTGTTTGTCCACAGGGGTACCTCAAGGGTCAGTGCTTGGGCCCCTACACTTTTCAATATACACCTCCTCTCTTGGTGCAGTCATCCACTCACATGGCTTCTCATGGCACCCTTATGCTGAGGATACCCAACTCCTATTGTTCCAGCCAGACGATCACATAGTCTCGGCATGAATATCAGCTAACTTCACTGATATCTCAGCATGGATGAAGGAACGCCACCTTCAGCTCAACCAATCAAAGGCTGAGCCCCTCATCTTCTCAGCCAGTCCCTCTGTACAACAACAGATCAGTTTCCAACTGGATTCTGCTCAACTCATTTCCAGAAAATCTGCCAGAAACTTGGGAATCATAACTGATGACCAATTGGCCTTTAAGGAACATGTAGCCTCAGTGGCTCGCTCATGCCAATTTGCCCTGTACAACATCAGGGAAATCAGATCTTACCTGTCTTAACATGCAGCACAACTCCTGGTATGGAAACTTGTGATTTCATTCCTCGACTACTGCAACTCCTTACTAGCAGGGCTCCTAACAGGCATGCTCAAGCCTCTGTAGATGATCCAGAATGCAACAATGCATCTGGTATACAAAGCCAAAACTGCACTCCTCTGTTCATATACCTCCACTGGCTCCCAGTTATTGTTCACATCAAATTCAGGTCCTTGACACTCACCTACAAAGCAGCAACCAAAACTGCTCCTACCTACCTGGACTCCCTCTTTCAGGTTTACGCTCCCACTTGCCTACTTCGCCCCGCCATACACCACCGCCTGGTGTCACCAGAACAACATGGCCCTAAATCACCAGCTACACTCCTCTCCTCTGTGGTTCTTCGGTGGTGGAACAAGTGACCAAACTCCATTCGATCCACAGAGTCCCTCTCAATCTTTAATAAAAGGCTAAAAATCCAGCTCTTTAGGGAACACCTAATCTCATAATCTCACCTAATGGACATAATAAAAGAAAAAAAATCTGTCTCTATGCTTTCTTCCTTCCTCTATGCACTATATGCACTCTTTGCTCTGCCCTGTGGCACTGCCTTGTAGCACCCATGTCCTTTGGACCAGAACTCGAGCTTTATGGCACTTGATGTCGTTGTTCTATCCTGAATTGATCTTTGCCTGTGGTGTATAAAAATCTCATATGCACGTTGCTTTGAGTAAAGGCATCAGCCAAATTCTACTTGTGATTGTAATTTTGATGTGTTTAATTCAAAATGACTATGTAAATCTTCAAAAACCTTTCGCCTGGGTATGTCTTCAGAATGGTATACATAAAAACTTGCCTGCGCCAACCATCCTGGAACACTGGTTCGAATGGGAATGGGCCCATTCTATTTATTCAAATTCTCTGCTTCAAAATTTTCAGTGGGCTTGTTTACTTTTCATATTAACAATGCACAGTATGTGTATTGGACTCCTATAAAAGTAATAGCATTATGTCCACAGTGTGCTCACGGTGTGAATAGTTAACATTAGCTTCATACTTGAGGTCTGTTATGTGCAGCACTTTTTTGTTGCACTACTTTGAGGAAAGCACTGAGCTGTAATGTGGGGCCTCCATGTCTTCTAGCACATGCTTATGGACCTACTAAATTAGATATATGCTGATTTATGGTGTTGCTTTACTTTATGAGGCTGAGCTTCAGGTGTATGATGTAGAAATATGGAGCGGGAAATGTTTATCATTTTGTCTTTGGAAGGAGGATAGAGAAAAAAGAGGGAGAGGGAGAGAGAAGGATAGAATAACAGGGCAACAACAATACATGAGAAAAAAATAGCACTGAAACTGTGTTATGCCTGATGATGAAGATGAAGAAACCGCATAACAAAAAGAGAGTCAAATTGAATGTCTGATCCTTTCATTTTAATTCAATGACGTGCTACACAAGTTTCTGCTGGAACAGTGAGTTGTGTGATATTTATTATAACTATGAGAAATTACCCAGCATAGCATACTATACACTGATACATTACTGGTGAAAGCAAGATAAGAATGCTATTCAACATGGTGTGCTGTAGAGTGTTTGCTCATGAGTGAATGTGTTTAAATCTGTGCAAGCCTCATATCAGACTCCAGAGTTAAACAGAAAATGGTCTCAGACTAGTTACCTAAGTAATGTATGCCTAGCATGGAACACTGGCTAAATCAATTTAGCCTAATATTATGAACAGATGGAACAGATAATGCTTGCTCACTGGAAAGAAAAAACATTACAGTGAGAGATACTTTTATAACAGCCAGTGTGACATATTTGTAGTTTCTTTATGTGTGCCACAATACACTGAACACTGATTTTTTGTTTGTTTGTTTGTTTGTTTGTTTGTTTTGTTTTGTTTTGTTTTTAAATTTAATATTTTAGAGGACAAAGTATTGGTTGGGGGTGTTAGAGGGCATATTATACACAAGGGTATGAGTCAAGTGTATGAGTTGACCTTGAGTAAAAGAAATATTTTGAGGACATCCCCAGAGCTAAATCTATAAATAATCCAATCAGAAAAATACTGTTTTTTGTTTTAATTATTGTTAGATTGTTAGACTTTGGGACATTCACATCAGATTTTTTTTTAAGTCCCATAAGATTAAGATAACAGTCTGTGGTTATCAGACTCCATTTGGATTGGATTACAAGTTTTTATGAAAACAGTTTAGTCCAACCAAATCCCCCTTTGTGGTTTTGCTTTTGCTTTTGCCTGCCTTGTTTGTAACACTGACTTCTTATTCAAGGCTCATAGTGTCATCAGATTTATACTAAGAGAATCAATGAGTGTTAAGGCTAATTTCTGCCAGAATACAGGAAGTCATATGCTGGTAATGGCATAAGTGACACAAACGTATTCCACAAAAGTCTGCTTAAACTTCTATTGACGTCAACTGAAGTTCACTGCTTTTCACTATGTAGAGAAAGGTGCTAAATTCTGCACAGATCACATTAGGAAAGAAGAATTGCATACACAGTTTTAATCTATTCCGGATGTTTTTCTGGGTTTTAATCAATTTTTTAAATCAATTTGGCCAACAGACCTTTGCAAATCTTCTTTACAATGCCAAGGCATGCCTTGCTATCTAATTGCCTCAAAATAAGACTGTCTGAAAAACTGTTTCTTTTTGTCATTTGGTATTTTCCTGATGTAGACACTTGCTTTTGAAAAGGCACATGCTGGGCAGACTGAATAACCTATTTTTCATCTTCGTGGGATACCTAAAAAAATCTATTCTCCACTTAAAAAGACCCTGAATGCATTTTGCATATCAACATTTCTCATTCTCCAGCTTTTACCAGTGACCAGAATGGGTGTACATGATTTGATTATACAGATTATGTAAAATACAAAGTAAACCTTAAAAACCTCTTAAAAATGAAATGATTTCAGGTACTGTACATGATGACCAAAAACATGTAGAATAGTCCAGTGATCTTGGAGTCTATCATGACAAAAACCTTTTGCATTGTAAGCTAAGTAAGGCCTCAAAAGAAGGGAATATTGATCAGTCTCACTAACTCGTGTTGTTCTTCAAGATGTTCAGGGTTTCACAGCTCAACAGCTACAGGCCTGCAGCTTCACCTCACACACATCAAAGAACATGTTCATCAACGTACACATTGCAAAAAAAGAAATATCATAATTCCTGAGATCTGATATATGAATTTTAAATAATGTCTTTCTTGAACAAAATGAGCACACATTCAAAAGTAAATATTTTGCACCTCCTTGACAATTGACCAACCAGTCTTCTAATGTTTTAAAGCATTATTCCACACAGTAGTTAAAATTTATTCCATGTATCACAGTTAAAGGGGCAGCTCATAACACAAAATGACCTTGATATACTGTAAGTATCTGGTCTGTGGGTTGATAGGGTTATTGATCATTGCCAATGACTCAGCAAGTTCTTTGCCATGTGCTGAGATTTCTACTTTTTTTTTTTTTCTCTTGATTGCACCATTTGTCATATTTTACTGCCGTGTATTAGCTAACCAGCTGGCTAGCTAACTGTGCCAAAATGCTTTTAGGCACCTACAACATTTCCAACACCGTCTCCTAAAAATTAGATTCCCATACAACTAACCTGCCTTAAGACAAAACTTATTTTGGATTATGTTTGTTTCTGTCATGTCATAAATACAATCAACATGTTGTCTATATCATGTCGGGAGGCGTTTTAGCCAGTTTTGTTACTTTTCGCCACCAAAGCTATTTGGTTAAGGTTAGGAGAGGACTAGGTTTAGGCATAAACACCACCTTGTCATGGTAACATGAAATAACACATTTAATGTTTGCAAAAAACGAACATCTCTGTCACCTTGCACTGGACTTGAACTCTGGCTACTTGGGTGAAGGTCTGTTGTTTGTCCTTGTGCAGATTTGAGACTACAAGGAAACATAATCTGAGACAAAATACATTCCCCTTGACATGTAATTCAGAATGCAGTTTAGTTATATAATAATGTAATTATTATATATGTAGTAATGTAATTTTTTAGGAGACAGGATTGGACATTTCAACACCAGTGCAAAGTTCCACCGAAGTGAAATTTGGTTGTTTTAAAAACACCTACCTGAGATCCTAATCAATGATGTATTGATGTATTATCGGTCTAGACTGAGTATTGGACTGTTTTTAGAATAATGCACATTGTGGAGGTCTGTCTTGGCTTGTCAAAAGCAGAGGAGGGCAATAGAACGAAATCTATGATTGCAGATGAGTTTTTCTGGCATTGTGCAGGGATTTGGAGATAAAACTTTGGCAAAACTTTGAATATAGGTTTATATATGTTCAGAACTGATGGATCAAAGGAGGAGACTGAACACTTGAAACAGTCTGAAATTCAACCTGCAGAAAGAGCTAATTGCACTGTAGCCTATGGCCTCTGTGTCTGCTAGGCCACTGGAGTGCATTTTATTTCTTATGCATTACTGTATCCATATGGTGCCCAAGCAAAATTGCTGAAAATGTGTTTTGAAACGCTCAGACTGCAGGAAAGTATTTCAGCGAGAGAAAGAGGAAGAGTGATCTTCTGACACCAATCTTCTCAACAAAAACAGTGAAAAACTTATCACAGCAGGGTTCACAAGGCAATCAGTGTTCTGCGATAAAAAGCTCGCCTAATTGTGATTAGCCTTAATACATTAATTAAGAAGAAAGTGTCTCTCATAGTGTGCCATGTAAACCATCTCTGAACAACAGGAAAGACGTGGGAGTCTCTGGATCAGTTTTAACTTAATGTGGACCACCGGTGCTAGAATGTTCCCCCTTCCAGAGATACGTCCAACAGTCAGTAAATTAATAAACACTTTCTTCAGCCTCACGCTCATCTAGTCTGACGTCGTGCAACTCCAGCTCATCTTCAATCTGGTGCCTCATCTAATAGCATCTCCAACAGCAGATAGATAGTGCATTACCCGAAAATCAACACCCTTACTGTTACTACTGTATCGTATAACAATAATTTTATTAAGCTACTGTTAAGGTCAAGTTAAAAACTAGTGCACAGCTAAAACATATAGCATAATTTGAATGACTAATCTTATAACTCTTATTCTATTTAATATTATATTATTATATCTTATATTGTACATTGTATGCCAACAGCAAATGTAACTGTAATGTGATATGATGACGGTTTATGTCTCCATATCTTTGAGTTTGGATCAGTTCACAAGATCCTTAGCATCTGAGGTCACTTTGTCATCAGTATTCCCGTCTGCTCTTGCCCTCTGACAACGTCCATCCTGCAAATTACACCCTCAGATGCTTCAAAGAGCACTGTGACAAGTCTCCCACTGACTCTGACCAACTGCCAGTATTCTTAGCACTGGATTGACACTTTAAATGAAATAACCATTGAAAAGCGGGAGAAAAGACCATCTTTGTCTGCACTGGATCATCTGTTCCCGCTGAGTTTTAGGCAAAAAAAAAAAAAAAGAAAGAAAACACGGGTGGTCCTCTTGCATGTCAAGTGGGGGTTTTAGAGGAATGCGGGGTAAGATGCTCGTACTCAGAAATGCCACTTCTGTATTTTTCTGTGGCCTGACATGCTGGAGATGCAGACTTCATACCTTTGAGTGCCCTCAGTGGATGGGATGGTGACTGATTGTGTGTTTCCGAGGTTCTCACAGCAGCAAAGGGAGTTGGATCTCCGGTGATGGGGCAGCTTGTTTTACTGCAGGGAGTGCACTGGCTGACAGATGTACAGTGGATGTGTTAAAAGCTGTAAAACTGTAGTGTGTTACTTATGGACCTTCCACTATTGTCCTATCTAACTGAAAAAATAATGCAAAGAGTTGTAGTATGAGCGATGACTACAATCAAAACACACAGCAGGAAGTGATTTGTTTTCAAGGCATCAAACACTACACACAGTGAGAGCAGAGGTGGTATTTTAGGTTGTAGCTGTATTTATGGATGTTTTGTCTTCTTGAGACTTTTTCAGCTCTCAAATCCTCATGGCTTGTTGATTCCTTTAAACATATGAACAGTCATGACCGTTAGCACGTTATAAAAAGTGGCATCAGTGTGCTATTTTGGTATGTATGACTTTTACCTCTTTACCTCTTCCCCTGATCACTATGTGGGAAATGCATCAGCATGATATTTACACCACACACTGTGATGAACAAATTCAATCTGCAGCCAACTGATTGAGCAATTTGCTCAGCAATTGAACACAATAGGCCATCAATGTGCAGGAATACCAATGTAAATGACAGACCCAGGAATGACACTGAGTTGCAGAAAAAAAAGAGAGTTGGTATTGTATTTTGCCCTAAATCATTACAGAGGGTTGGCAAACATTGTTGAAAGGATATTTAACTAATAACTGCCGTACAATTTTGTCCTCACTTTGGTTTTCACAAATTTACCTGAGTGATTGTCTTCTTTAGTTCATTGCATATTTGGTTGTAATGTTTTATTTTGATCAGAATTCTTACATCATACTTTACCTACAGTTATGAGCTGAATTAACCTAAAATTATGATGAATTAAGTAAAATACTTATCTAATTACATCTATCACTAGGAATTTGGGGCATGCTTATTTTTCTAATTTCTCTCATTTTTCTAATTTCTAATGAATTTTCTACAACCTGCAATTCATTTGATCATTTTTGTGTTGTATATTTGCAGCTGTTCTAGTCGGACCTTGTGACCTATTATAACTCAACATAAACATACAAACTATTTAACCTCATGTAAAACTTTTGCTTATTTGTCGCAAAGTGTCAGTTCTTATATCTAAAGGTTTAATCAAAACATTTCAGAGTGAAAAACTTCAGTCCAATGCAAACAAAGTCAGTAATGGCCTGCTAAAGCACTACTGTGCTTTAATAGGCCATGCCATCTTGCAATTACAAATTGATCTTATAATTGGCGACCAATCCTTGGGGTTTTTGTGAATCAATGGTGCACAAGCACAGTCAAAAGGCCCAGCTACACTATGCAACAAAGTATGCCAATATTTTTGTATCCCTTAATTCATTTTCATTGAAAACCACAAAAAGGACAAATAAAAACATGTGTTCATGTAATAGTTTTGCAAAGGGAGCAAAACATCCACCAGTCAGCCCCTTCCATCTGTAGAAGATATGGCCATCTCCAAAATCCCCATTTCATGTGTCATGGCAGATACTGCCGGCTGCTGGATGACAAGCATTCACACCACAGCCACACAGAATGAAAGCTGTGTCTTGTTTTTCCAGCTTGAGGGATTTATATAAAAGTCAAATTGACCAAGATGTCATCCAGAAAACTGGTTGCTAAGCTTTTGAATAAGATTTGTTCATGCATGCATTGCTCAGAAAAGCCATGAAAATAGCACAGAACACTGAGCTGCACCTTGCGGCCTGCACTGTTGATGTGGTCTGAGCAGGTGCATAACGCAAGTACAAATCCACGTAATCCATAACACCGTAATAGCACAGTGCTGCTGACAAGTGCTACTGAGCCTCTCGTTGTATTCATCGCGAGTCACCATAATACCAAATGGGCACAGGTTGACCTCAAAGAAAGAAAAAAAAAAAGATGCATGGATCAGATGAAAAGCCCCCCATAACATTACAATATTAAGATTTGACACTTAAAACTCTTGAAAATGCATTTTGTGTCATCACAAACTAATTGCAACTTGCATCATTTTAACACATGGTAAAAATTACTGTTTTCAGGAAGAAACTTGCATGGTAATTAAAATATATTTATTTTCATTTGACTATGAAAAAGGCAGGTATGAATAGGGCTTCAGTGTATATTCTGCATCTTTGTGTTAAGATGTCCTCTTCATTATTTCCAATAATAAATTTGCAAGTTGCTGCTCAAATTAAATCCATAACACGCATCCATAACACTCATAACCAGGGTTGACCTACCATCCATTTTATGCTTTTGCCATGCTAGTTCATAGTGTCAAAATGCACTGGGACAACCGATAGAGCATCTTTAGAAAAGCAAAGTAATGCAAGCCCATATAGACGCTGGATTCTGTGCCATGAGCCTGAAGAAAGTCAAGCACATTTTTTCACATACAGAGTCCATAGAGAGGGTAAAGGTTTGATATGAATACTGAATGAAAAAACAGGAAACGAGACATCCAGGACTCAAACACTGGGAGTTAAAATGGGTTATTGGGCGTACAAGGCCTCCTTCGCATATCCTCTGAAGGGATGAATAATGTAAAATAGGCTGGCTGCATTGAATACTAAGCTGTCAAAAGAGACTTCTGATAGGTTTTGGGTTACTGTGATCTGTTTAGTAACAGACTTAATGCTCATTAATCGTTCAATACCTTTTTATGAACCACCATTATGCTGTCATTTTCAACATGCTGTCTTTGTTTCACTTGATTTGGGCCTAATTTTTGATGGACAAGGAGTGAGAATAATTTTTGCATGAGTGCTGACCTACATTGATTGGAAGGAATGACTAAACTAGGTTATGCTTTGATGCAGAGGATTACAGGATTCGCTTCCTCTTATTGTATAATTTAACTGTTTTGAATAACTGGTGAAGTGACCAAATCACAGCATTAAGTGCTAGATGGCATTATTGTCAGACATGACATATACAGTGCCTATCAAAAGCATCCAGGCCTTTGACCAGTTTTAAAACACTGGTTTTATGTTAGAAAATATTTTAAAGAAAACTAAAAAACTGTAAACATGCTGTTTCTAAAGTATTCAAATTTTGTGCTCTAAGCTCCAAGTTCACACAGATGAAAAAAAAAAAAAAAAGCCCCAACAAGGACACATTCTCTAGTTAAAAATCACATTCTCTTTACAGATCACTGCTCTGGCTATGAGTACAAAGTGAAAAACATTCTATGGAAGTTAGAAATGAAGTAATATAAATTTGTAAATTAGAGAATGGAAACAAAATAATAGTATTTGGATGTCCCAGTGAGCACTGTTGGATCTACAATCAGGAAGTGGCAGCTACATCACACTTCCCTGGCGCTCCCTAGAATAGGCATTCACTCAAATCGTATGCTTTCATTAGTTGCTTCATTTCCCCTCAGCTCTTGGTAGTATGTAACAATAAATGTCATGCGGAGGCCACTCGAAGAGCAGAGGGGAGGTGCATGAGGGAGGATTGTGGGATTTAAACGGAACGTGCATGCCCCTGTACAGGTAATTAGAGATACCTGTCACTGAAAATGCTCTCACCGTTTTCTCTGGATGAGGGCGAGACATGACTATTTGGTAATTAAGGCTGCATCAGTTTTATTTTCAAGATGTCTCTCTTTCTGACCTTTAATACTATTCATAGAACTAATGGTAGTAAAGTTCTTCAAGGATTAGGTGAAGTAATTACACTGAGCTATAAGTTCCACAATATGAGAGCTGATGCTGGACACAGGACTTCTGTATTTGTATGGATACTAGTTTGTTTACTCATACTAGCATATCGACATGTTGGCTTTGCCTCAGAAATAATGGAAAACTGCAATGCATTGTGGCTCTGGAACGTCTATATTTGTTGACTCAGTCCCTCAGGCCTCGGAGGGTCGATCTCATGAAGTTCACTTGAGTTTTTCAGACAAACAGAATGACACTTATGATGGCAGATTCCACTGAGGGAAGTGCTAAGAGGGAGTCAATGAGGGCATGGTAAACAGCCCATGTAGCATCAGCATCCGAGCAAAAGAGGCAGGAAGTCATCGTGAGGCCAACAATCTTTTTGAAGGAACCACAGAGTCCAGGGGCTAAAAGTAGAGTAAAGATTCACCAGTCAACAACAGAAAAAGATCTGCCTCTCGTAGCAAGAGGTAGAAAAGGGTATTACTCAAAAAAGAACCACCTCAAAACATGACTGGAGTTGTCAGAATGCATGAGAGTGACCCTGCTAGATGTGGAAAAAGTTTAGTAGCCCACTGAGGTAAAGCTTTCTGGCCACGATTCAAAGTGCTATGTGTGAAACAAGCCTTACACTTTTCATGCCTCAAGAAACACCGTTCCCTACAGTGAGGTATAGTAGTGAAAACATCATGCTGTGGGGTTGCTTTTTTAGCAGCAGGGACTGGGCATCTTGTTAAAACTTGAGGAAGAATGGATGAAGGAAATACAGAGAAACACTGCCAGAGAAGCAGCTTCAGTCCACTAAAGCGCTAAAGCGTGGGAGAGAGTTCACCTTTCAGCGGGACAATGATCGCGAGCTCAAGACTAGAGAGAGGCTCAAGATCAAAAAGGTGAATATCCCACAGTGGCCCCGTCAAATATCTGAACTCAGTGCCTTTAAGAATCTGTGGCACAATTTGATAATTGCAGTCCATCAGTGGCATTCAACCAACTGGAAAAAAAAACTGGACCAAATCTAGAGGTGCAGGTGCAGATCCATACCCCAGAAGATTTAAAGCTGTTATTGCAGCAAAAAACGATTCCACCAAATATTACTGCGGGGGTTCAGTAAAGATTCCAGAAAGCACACACTCACACACCGGCCCCACCATATGTCTACCCGATGATAAACTGATGAATTGATCAGATCATTTTTATTTTGCCCTATGTAGTTTTCTCATTGGCACTTTGGATCTATGTATACATTTCTGATTTATCCCCTGTATCATGCCGATGTAGTCTGGAGACAGTTTTAAAGTTGTGCCTCAGCAGTAAAATTCTGATGGAGTGCCAACATCTAGCCTGCGTAGGCAAGATGTTTTTTTCAACATTCAGACAGTTGTGATCTTACATCTACAGCCTGTTGGGCTGATGTAGACTACATGCGCGGTCTGGGAAGCACACAGCATGTTTCAGTTTTTCCTTTTCTCTTAAAATATCTACTGAAAGATAAAAATGGTTGAAACTTACTGTTAGAGCATGTGAGGTTACAGCAAAAACTTTGATACAAAGATGGAAGAATAATTTTGTAATCCTGTAAAATTTGATAACTTTAAAGGGGTCTGAAAACTGTACAAGCACAGACTTATGTTGTACAAGAGGACAGCAAGAGAGAACAGAGATGACGAAAGACCTGAGAACTAGCACTACAGCAAGAGAGAGACTGTGGGGAAAAAAAAAAAAAAAAAAACATTTTGTTCAAACTACTGAAAAGTGGTCTGTTACCTATAAACCCCTATCAAGAAAGACATGACAAGCATCATGAAATATAAACATCTTTCTCATAGGCTATCTCAAGTCACTATGATTTAATTACCATTCTTTATTTCAGTGGAAAGGGAGAAAATTAGGCATTTAATTTTCAACTGACCACCCAACATCTCCAGTAAAGGGATTCAAAAAGCCGGTTTTATTTGTTGAAAAATCTACTTGACATTCATTTTGGCACACGGTGCTGTCACCGTGACCGTGAGTCCAGAGTGGGCAAAATAATAACCAATAGTTTTGTGGCCCGCTCCCTTACCCCACCAGCATTCTTTACCAAATTAAAAGGCCGGACCCTATGTCCTCCCTGTGGAGTGTCAGCCCTGCTTGCCAAAGCTTAACAAGTCAATTGCTGAAGATTAGTGTTATTGTGTGACATTTAATCCAAGCAATGACATTAGCATAATTTCCCGAACAGTCCCTTTAACCTCTGGTCACCTTTTAATTGGTCAGAGCTTGTGTTTTATGTTGCACTGAGTGTATTTCTCATGCTTGTTATGGCTGCTGGCCATTGTAACCAGGACAGTATGAAGTGAACTGGCAGAGTACATCCATTTGTTTGATTGTTCCTCTATCAAACTAACTTACTTACTGTTGATGTCACTAATTGAATTATCCTCAAGTATTGATTGTGGATATTGTGCGCAGTGCAGTGGCTGAAAAGAGGACAGACAGACAGTCATGTAAGTAATCCAACATGCAAGGAACATGGTGTGCCACATGAGGTGCAGATGTGCGCAGTGACAGAGATAGAGGCCCTGCAGCGCCTTTGTGTCTTTGAGCTCAGCGCTCCTGTCTTCTCTCAGTAATGGCGTCCCAGAGACGTGTTACACCTTGGTGGCAGCTGGATTGCCAGGTGTGGCGGATGGCAGCCAGGCTGTCAAGTGCTGAGGCTGAGATGTCACATCTCTTAAGTAGAGTGAATAGTTCTTGAAGTATTTACAATGGCTACCAGCAGATCTAAGAGCTTCCTTCAGTTAGTTATACAAGATTTACTTGGGAACGTGGATTATATGTCTCGGCACCTGCAGATTTCTCTGTAAAACTTTAATCTTGGGGATCAGTGTCCGCTCACGGATCTCACAGTTTGGCAGTCAGTAGTCCCATGGCTAGCCCAGTCTCCATTGAAGGCAGCAGATAGAATCCTGTAAGTCGCTTTTGTCTGGTGCCTCTCCATGTCACACGTATGCTGTATTTTATTTGATGTACAGGTGAATGATACCGCATGCAAAGACAATCAGAGTTGCATGGATTCCAGTGACCACGGTGTTTTTTCTAAAGTAATGTACCAGTATTGTATTTATTGTATTTATGCATAGCAGTATTGTTGTATTGTGATTTCACAGTCAAATATCCCCCTTCTCCCCGTCCAGCTTGCTTCTATATTTAAGCTCCTAAGTCAAACACTTCACTCTCTGCTAATCAGCAAACCTGAGGAAATAAGTCCTAAAACAATATTTGGTTGGGGATGGCCAGCCTCCAGGTCTTTCTTTAGTGTAGTGTTGAGTGAACTCCTTATGATTAGGTGATTTTGGTGATGATCTAGAGGCGCTATAGTATGAATAGGCTTAATAGTTTCAAATCCAAAGAATGCTGTTTGTGCACTCCATTATTTTGTTGAATGTTCAGGTTGAAAATAATTGCTCAGGTTGATTAAAGGACCAAAGCACAGCAACAACTTCAATCCTAAGAGAAGCTTCACATGATGTTGATTGGCTGAGGAACTTGTTGCATTTCAGGGGAGGGGCCAAAGTTATGTATTTAGAGGTAGGGCTGAAAATGTTAAGCAGAAAATACTGCAGACTTCACATGATTAGAATGTATCTAATTTTATTCTTCTCAGCTATCTCTGCTCCCCCTTTTCGGCAATAGTTGATCTGTGTGTGTGTGTGTGTGTGTGTGTGTGTGTGTGTGTTTTTGGCTCCCTGCATCTGGACCAAAAACATACCCATTAATCCATGCTTCCGCCAGGTGTATGCCCAGTCCCTTTTTGATGAGCGGCAGCCTTTTTGCCTCCCTGCACAATAAACATCCTAACTTCTCTCACACTGGTGTCATGCTAAACGCTGTGTTGTCTTCGTTCTTCCATCTGCTTGGTAGTCAAACCAGCTGGCAGGTCACTGTTGCAGGTGGATCCTGGCCTTGCAGCCACCTCACTTTACAAGAGGAGCTCTCAGCCTCAGTCAAGTCTGGAAGATGTATGGACACGAGAGCAGTCACAAATATCACCCTGGCTAAGTGCAGCAAGACAAGTGTTACTTGTCTGTTCCCCCTCATCTTCAACTTTAAAGTAGATCCTTAACTTGGCTTGGTTTCTCTTTTACATAATTTTGTGACCCGATGAGCAATGTCAAAAATCCTATTTTGGTCAGCTGTCATCAGAGAAAAAAAATTGCACTGTTCACTCTTTTCCAAAGTGCCACCCATTTTATAGATGGTGTCAAAATAGTTGTAGGTACACTTAAACAGCAAGACAACCATAGTTATATTTCAGGATGGGTATTGTGCAATTTTAACAATAGCCATTAACAAATGAAAGCAACATAAGAAAATTTTGATTCTAAGGCTTACAATGATTTTCAAGTGACAGTGAGTCTGAGCCCCTCTGTATTTTGGCCCATGGCCATGTGTTGTATGGAGCACAGCCAGCAGTAAGCCAGATGGCTGTGAGGGCGAGGGTGAGAGCACCACCAGACAGGGAAGGTATAGCAGCAACAACGCAGGTAGAAAGCAGTCAGAAACAACAGCACAGCGGGGTTAATTGTGTGGCAGGTGAGGCCCATTTGAAAACAGGCTTAAGAACTTCCATAGGATTTCCCCCCCCCCCCCCCCCCCCCCCCCCCTAACCCTAACCCTAACCCTAACCCCCCCCCCCCCCCCCCCCCATTGCTTCCCCAGCACCTGTTGGGGCTTTTTATACCCCGGTTACCTCAGCCTCAGGCCACATGCCATTTCATGGTAGTCAGCTCATGAAGAGTGCCACATGCCAGGGCATGAACTTGACCAACAAAGGGAGACAATGCAAGACTTACAATGCACACTCAAGCTGAAAAGTTGTATATTGAATATATATTCTGCAAGCGGGAAAGCTTCTACTATTGCCTCTCACTCTGGCCCGCATGTTCCAAAAATGATTGCAAGTTTAAGGATTGTTTTAATCCAACACCTCTCCACATTAGTCGAAATCCTGAGAATGTTGTCTTTCAAAATGTGTTGATATTTAAAATTGATTTCGACTGACCAAAGTCAGCAATCAACCTAAACTTCAGGAATCATGGTGTTAATCTGGTGATGTATATTCTGAGGGCAAAAGCCAACAACCAATCCTTTTTAAACAGTTTGACAGTTGTTTGTAAGAGCTGGTTTCACCCATTTCATAGAATATATGCATATTTCAGTTGTTTTTGTTTCTTTTCCTTAGGCATGTGAGAAGCCAGGCAGGGCAGACCTCTCTTCACTACATCTTCACTACGTTTTTCCCTTGATGCTAGAAATGAGATATTGGAAGTGACACACTAAGATTTCTTTCTTTTTTTTTTTTTTTTTCTAAATAATATGGCCACAATAGAGAAATGAAAATGCAAATGTGAATATTCAGTTTTATTTTAAATCGGGTAGTATTATGCCTTGTATATAGTAAATATATAATATATTTAAAATGAAAATGAAAGCATAACAAAAGACAGCACGCCCATGCTTGTTTGTCTTAGAGATGGCTCTAGTAGGTTGTAATATATATTCATCTGTGTTGCACAGTATACAAAGTTGCTCTCTCCACTGCACTTCATCAAAGTTATACAGGACCCTGACCAATCTCTGGCCAATGACATTTCTCATTTCTATGCTCTGAGACCCCCTGCTCCAGAATACGAGTTCAAACACAGCTTTTAACCTCAGGCAGTGTCTCTTTCTCAGGACCCTAGCTACATATTCATCTTTAAATGCTCCTCGGTTTCCCCTGGTCTCTGTCATGAATTCATCTTTGTGGCGCAGTACATAAAAGGATGAAAACTGGTAGCAGTATATATGGCAGTGCAGCTGCTTCACAAAGAACTATAACGATTATGCATGCATTTGTACAATAATGGTTTTAACTTCATAATGAAAGTGTCCCCGACTTCAACTGAGGGATGCCTCTTTATGGGTTTGTGGAGGGAATTCCTGTGTTCATATAATCATATTTGTTTATTCTCATTCTTTTACCATGTTTAACCTTTATCAGGTTTAATTTTTATTGCTTAAACAGACAGCACAAAATGGTATGCAGAGCAGTGGCAGTGACATAAATTGTTGTGCCTATACGTAACAGAGTAAGGGTTACTGGTAACTGTCTGCTTACGAAAGGCTGAGGCAGATGGTCTGTGGGAAAGAAGTGGAAAACTACTGAGTGTGCACAGAATGTGAGAAGACGCAGCAAACAGCCTTGGACCTGCTGGAACATCACCAGAGCAAGAGACACCAGATAAGATGAGACACAGAAATGAAACTTAGTGAAAGTTCAGGCAGGAAGACTATCTCCTTGCGCGCGCCCTTAAAGTCATGAGCACAGTTTCCCGCTTTCTCCTTTGCTCTAGCAGCTGATTCATGTCTTCATCTAATCACAACCTGACACGCTTGACTTTAGCCAATCACTTGTAAGCTGTCAAACTTTAAAAGTGTTCTATCTCTCTCTGTCAGCTGCCATTTCCGCACCGATTCGCAACCCACCTCCACCCCGTCACCGCCTCATCTGTGGATGCCTGGCCCCTCTCCAATCAAACCCTCCGATCAGAAGTCACCCTCTCATGAAGACATCACTGAGTCCTCCTTTCCTTATCACCGCCAGAAGTTTCCTCATGTCAAGACATCCCGTCATGGGGTTCTCCATTCCCCTTTACCACCATCAGTGTCTGAAGGCTCTGGGGGGATATCCTTCATATTGGATCCACATAGTTCAGGGACTACTACCACTTCCTGCCAGGATCTAAGTGCCAAAAACTATTTCCTCCTGCTTACAATAAATTTATCCTACTCCAATTTCCTCATGTTCATGATAAATTTAATATTACTTCAAATTCCTCTTTCATTGCTATTATAAGTCTCTCCTGATTGAACTGGAGTATAAAGGGAGTCTTGTTTTCACTGCTCAGGAAGCACTTGTGAGGTTGACTTCTTGTGTAGTATGCTCTGAGCATTATTAAAGAGTGACAATACTGCAAAAGCTTTTGTCTCGTTCCTCATTGTTGTCAGAGTGGAATTAGAAATAATTGCCACAACAGGGTTAAAACTACTTTAAAGCACTTGAAAATGACATAATCATGAAACCTTTTTGAAACCAATTAGATAAAATGAAAAATGCATGGTTCTGAAGAGTTGACATTTTGGAGATGTATTTTCATTCAACAGTGGTGCTACATTATATTAATACGGAGATAAGTAGTACTGTATCATAGCATGAACTATAGAGCTTTGTAATATACGAATTTAAGATGATACATAAATATCATCCGCTCCATACAGAAGTATTAAGAAGAAGTATTTCATGCATATGAGAGAAATAACTAGTGTGTGTTTGCGTATGGAAATTAAATTCAGTGAGACATATTCAGATTGAATTATTGAGGACTTGCTTCTCTGGGACATCTTTTTATTGTGCATCTGATCTATTCACTTTTAACCTTATCAGTTTAAAAAAAAGGATGTCATTGAACATAATCTAAAATAGATGGTTTTTGTAGTTTGAAGTATGAGGAAATCACATCAGCCATGTTCAAATACAATATTGAGTCCTTTCAAGTGACTTCAAACATCTGTTGGAGTAAGTTTTCCATAATTTAATATCTAATTCAGTAGAGATCTCTGTTTGCATTTGATTGGTGCAGCAAGCTTCATTCATAAACGGCAAGAGCGCTAGATGGGATTTTTGGGTTAAGGCACCTCTAAGGTGTTTCAAGATATGAAAACTGCCCCCTCTATGTCTCCATCCCAGATGTCCATCCACTCACCTACACAGTAACAGCCTTCCCATAATATTGCCTATCTGAATGTGAATGTGGAAATGCTTAAAATAGGCATGAATCATCTGCATTAGGATGCAGATTTGTGGATTACTCCTCCATCGCACTGAGTCTCCAGGGTGCAATCATGTCATTCACAGTGGCGCTAACCAACACCAAGCTCATTTCACACCATGTTTCCCCTCGTTGTTAATAGTATTGGAAGCTTTATCCATTTTTCCATGTATGTGCAGCAAGAAAAGTCGGGAGGGTATTTGTTCCAACAGTTTGTTTTTGTCCCCATACTGGAGAGAGCATGAAATGGTTAAATTGTGAAAAGTAGATGTAAACAGATGGCCTGATAAACAGATGATAGATGAGAACAGAAAAGCAGAGTGGAGGCTGGTGTTTCGTGGAAAATGTAAAAATACATTAGTGCGCAAGACAGAGATATTATTATGAAAAATTATCAGACCAGCTTAAGATGTGGAAAGGGCTTTGTTGTGTGTGTGTGTGTGTGTGTGTGTGTGTGTGTAGAATTGCACCCTGAGACAGACTGTCAGAGTTCAATGTAGAGCTAATCTTGTCTGTCATGGACATTTTGTTAAAAAAAAAAAAAAAAAAAAAAAAATCATTGTATGGTAAGAGATTGCAATTTGGTAATTATCTGCTTTTGCCTATTTATCCACTATGTCTTTGTTACTGAACTGAAATTGTCTCTTTGAGCTGCTGGCAATTTTCTTTTGTCTGCCTAGATGCAAAGGGGGCTCTCTCATTTTGGCATCAGTCCAGTTGGAATAATTTCTAATTAAAACAACAAGTTGAATGTTTAAGACATGTGTGCTTGATCAATCAACATAGTGGCTTTATTCTCATCTTGATAAATATGAAACTATTATGGAAATGCAGGTCTTGACGTGCCAAATTGCTAAAGCTGATTATCTGGAATTTTGACGCTGGCTCTCATTCAAACGTGACCCTTGATCACAAAATTTCTGTGACATTTATGGGCAAGCCTGCCTGTGCGAAAGGGCTTTAGGCAAGTTGAAAGCATGCCTTTTTTTTATTCTTTTAAACAGTCTAGGTCAGGGTTGTCAAACTGAATGTCAGGGAGGGCCATGATGAGAAATTATAATCAAGCCAAGGGACAGACATGTAATTATATATTTTGGCTGAACGACACATGTCTTGGCCACATTTTTAAAGGGCTTCATGGCCGATCAAGATACAGCATGCAGCACTTAAAATAGTCCTAAGTCCTAAATATAAATAACATGACAAATTATGGAAATTGTAGGCAAGCTAATTTTGGCACTGAAATATAATAATAACCACAATCTGTTTAGATGTGCACAGTATATTTCAGTACTAAGTAGAAATTGGAAGATTGTGTGTGTGTTTCAAATTGAAACTATAATTGTAACTGCTACCAGGGTAGCTATAAACAGCACTGTTCCTCATTCAGACATCGCCATGCAGGTAAATCCATTCCCATCTAAGAGGTGATTACTTGTCACACTAAAGCTGTTATCTACTTAGTTGCTTGGCCCTGTGGGAAATCCTATGTTGGTGAAACAGGCAACAGGAACTAAAAACATGAATTCCTAGCACTGGAGTACAAATATCTATAAAAATAAAAACTCTACAGCAGGGGACAAAACAGAAGTACTTAAATGAGAGGCCTTTTGGATGTACTTTGCTTTGTTTTTGAATCCACATTCCAGCCATTTCGTGGTCTGAATATTTTTTCTTTCTAAAATGTTTCCTTTAAGTTAATTTCTGCTCATAAGTCATCTGTGGAAACTGGATGTGCGCTGGAGTAGTGGGAGTTTTCCTAGCGGGCCTGTCGACCTTAACTCAATCTCCACCACATTTTACATGCAGCATGACTGAGTTGCCCACGCTGTGACACTTTCATAGTTTTTTGATACTCATGACTGCTGGGCCTGGACACATGAATACAGGTGATGACAGAAATGAAGGGATCTACATTTCCTGAAGGCAGGGACTTAAATTTGATCAAATAAAATCTGGTAAATAGTTTTCAAATGTCACAAAAAAAACAAAACAAACAAAAAAAAAACAGTCAACCAGATGATCATACAACTTACGATTGTGGCCAGTAAGTCTTAAAAACCTATGGCTGAGGACTTTAATTAATTAATTAATTCTTTCATTCATTCATTTGTTTGTTTGTTTAATTTTACTTCTGAGACTAGTCACATAAATGTATTTCAGATGTTATTTGTAATTTGTGCCATTTTGATGAATATTCAATGCCTATTTTTTCCATTTCTCCCACAGAGTTAATCCAATTGCTCAGCTGAATTCTACACACATAGAGTCTTTCTACATTTTGGCGATTACCCAGTATTTTGAAATTCCAGAGTGTCTGGCCATGGTGCACAGATGACAAACAAATAAGGAGTGAGGCGCTGTTTCCATTACAGACCACCTTTGGTCATGCTCCAGACTGTCACCATGGTTGCCTTAATCACTGCTAAATTGAACATCACAGTTTGAACATTATCATTACATTATCTTTGTATCACATAACTTGCTTGTAAACATGTGGCCATGACAGGCAAAGCTGACAGCAAAGCCTCACAAGCAGGACAGGCATGCGGTATTTTCTAAATACATGAAGCCAAACTGTCAAAAATAAATCTACAAAGACATATTTGGGAAGTTAGAAAAGGTGTTTCGCCTTGCTATATTTCTTTTTTTTTTTTTTTTTTTCTCACGGTCTGCATCCACAATTCTGAAGCTTCCTATTGGATTTCATGGTATCAATCTGCCACTGCACGCTGTGATTGGCTAGGAGTTACACAGCCACTGCCCAAAGACTGACACCAAAAAAAGCAGAGAAAAAACAAGAAGATCCAGGCTTAATGCAGGGTCTCTGCAGATACACACACCAACACACACTTCTAGTGATGACTGAGAGGGATTATATTTAAATGAGGCTATATATTGTTTTTGTTTTTTGTTTTTTTTTTTATCCTACTTATTCTGCCTTTAAATACATTGTAAAATACCATATGAAACTTATTCTAAAATATAAAAGTGCATCTATTGTAACCTCTCACGTCAATTTCTTATACCATACACCACCACACAACTGTAGCTATACCCCAGGTTTGCTGAGTACATGCCACATGGTTAATGTCCCTTTGAATATGCCAGTGGTTATGTAGAGAGGCTCTCTTTGACCATGGGTGACAAACGAGAGACATGACATGACCAGTCATTACAATCTACAGGGGTCAGTGGATGCTAATGTGTGGCAGCCATTTTCCAGACTTCATTAAGTACACATTGCAGTGAGTAATAAATGATTGTCGCAGCAGTCTATTGGCTGGTGGAGAACGGCAAACAGCCACAGCCATTGATCAGACTTAGAGAAGCTACATCTGCTGTCTTTGTTTGCAGTGTCTCTGTGCCTCAACTGTGAGCTCCTGTCTCCCTTTCTTAGTATGATTATGTGTCAGCTGTTTCATAATAAGGGGAATACTTGGTTCCCCTGGGAATGTAGGTGTTTACATTCCCTCCACTAAATTAAACTTTCTTTCTTTTTTTTCTTTTTTTAATGGGCATCCAGGTGGCTCAGTTGGCTAAAAAGCAGACGATGTAACTGTGATGTGCTGGGTTCAAATCTAGCCTGAGATCCTTCTTCCAGGGCTTTCCCCATTCTTTCATGTCTTACTCTGCCTTCAACTATCTAATAGAGGAAAAATGCCTAAAACAGTTTATTAATAAGTTTAGGTATTAATAAAACTCTCATCTCAGGGATGTCAAATGCATAACTTAAAAGCACAAGCTTGTCCAGGTCTATAACATAATGATATACATTTTCACAGACTCCTTATTTAATATTTGAATATGTGAAGCTTCAGAAAATGACCTAAATCCATAGGAGATACAATTTTGCATTCATATGAGGCAATTTAATTCTGTATGATCTTGTAGGTGTTTTGCAAGTGTTTGGGCCAGTGCACAGTGTAGGAGCTTATTACACCCTCTCTACTTTGCTCATCAACATGAGACATGATGCCTCTTGCAAAACTATGTTAAAATCTGTGGCTAGATTATCCCCCTGAAAATATGACAACAAACTTGTAGAATGAAGACGAATCAAGCGTAGGTGGATTGCCATGCACCATAAACTATTAGCATATGAAAGACTTATAAACCTCCTACAATGAAGAAGAAAAATATGCAGGAAATTAAATACTTTCTGAACTTACAGCTGCTAATCGGTACTACTGTAGACTTTTATTTTAGCAGCATTGTTCACATAACCCTGGCCCTTCTACTCTACTCTGGGAAATTTTTATCCTCAGATGACTGATAGTATCAGATCCTGCTGTTTGATTTCATTATGTAGTCATCTGTGCTCCACACTTACCTTATTAAGCCACTTTTAACCAGTTAAACTGCAGGATATTTTGAATGTCAATCACATACAGTGGGAGTCTCTCACTCCCCTGGTTATTGCGTCCAGATTTCTGAAAGGGGTTATGGAGAAAGAGTCTGATTTCATGTACACTATATTACCAAAAGTATTCGCTCACCCATTCAAATGATCAGAATCAGGTGTCCTAATCACTTGGCCTGGCCACAGGTGTATAAAATCAAGCACTCAGGCATGCAGACTGTGAAACAAGACATTTGTGAAAGAATGGGCCGCTCTCAGGAGCTCAGTGAATTCCAGCGTGGAACTGTCATAGGATGCCACCTGTGCAACAAATCCAGTCGTGAAATTTCCTTGCTCCTAAATATTCCACAGTCAACTGTCAGCTCTATTATAACAAAATGGAAGCGTTTGGGAACAACAGCAACTCAGCCACGAAGTGGTAGGCCACGTAAAGTGACGGAGAGGGGTCAGCGGATGCTGAAGCGCATAGTGCAAAGAGGTCGCCGACTTTCTGCACAGTCAATTGCTACAGAGCTACAAACTTCATGTGACCTTCAGATTAGCCCAAGTACAGTGCGCAGAGAGCTTCATGGAATGGGTTTCCATGGCCGAGCAGCTGCAGCCAAGCCACACATCACCAAGTGCAATGCAAAGCGTCGGATGCAATGGTGTAAAGCACGCCGCCACTGGCCTCTAGAGCAGTGGAGACGCGTTCTCTGGAGTGATGAATCACGCTTTTCCATCTGGCAATCTGATGGACGAGTCTGGGTTTGGAGGTTGCCAGGAGAACGGTACATTTCAGACTGCATTGTGCCGACTGTGAAATTTGGTGGAGGAGGAATTATGGTGTGGGGTTGTTTTTCAGGAGCTGGGCTTGGCCCCTTAGTTCCAGTGAAAGGAACTTTGAATGCTTCAGGATACCAAAACATTTTGGACAATTCCATGCTCCCAACCTTGTGGGAACAGTTTGGAGCGGGCCCCTTCCTCTTCCAACATGACTGTGCACCAGTGCACAAAGCAAGGTCCATAAAGACATGGATGACAGAGTCTGGTGTAGATGAACTTGACTGGCCTGCACAGAGTCCTGACCTGAACCCGATAGAACACCTTTGGGATGAATTAGAGCGGAGACTGAGAGCCAGGCCTTCTCGACCAACATCAGTGTGTGACCTCACCAATGCGCTTTTGGAAGAATGGTCAAAAATTCCTATAAACACTCTCCTCAACCTTGTGGACAGTCTTCCCAGAAGAGTTGAAGCTGTAATAGCTGCAAAAGGTGGACTGACATCATATTGAACTCTATGGGTTAGGAATGGGATGGCACTTCAGTTCATAGTATGAGTAAAGGCAGGTGAGCGAATACTTTTGGTAATATAGTGTATGTGGGGGATATTAATCCAGTACATCTGGAAAAGAGCTCCCGCGGGATGAACCATGAAGAGCACACCTCAGACAGCATCACATAGGGAGTAGTTATGAAGAACCAGTTGAACACATGGCAAACCAAACCAAACTACATGGCATATACCACTGACAGATAGCAGAAGTGGCTGACATCAGGAAAGCCTACCAGCGGATGGAAAAAGCTTGACTGAAGGACAACCCCAAGGCACTAATTGCAGCAGTGTGTAAGATGCAAGCACAAGTACAGGAACATCTGTGCCAAGTGTGGACGGGACCTTCCGAAGTCCAGATGGGAGACACCACAGATTTGATTGACAATGAGAGGGCTAAGATCCTGTGGGACTTCCAGGTATAGACAAATGACAAGTGATGGGAAACCAGACATTGTGGTTACAGAAAAGGAGCAGAAAATGACAGTGATGATAGATGTAGCAATTCTCAATGACATCACGAACAATGAATGTGAGAAGCTGGAGGAATACTCAGGATGGAACTGGAGAACATGTGGAAAGTGACAGCAGAAAATGCTCGACTGGTGACAGGGGCACTTGTGGCTTGTGACCCTCAAGATGGAATAATAACTTCAACTGATTCCAGGAAAAACAAGTTAAATCTCCATCCAGAAGAATTCAACTCTAGGAACCACAAAGATACTGCTAAAACCCTTCAGACTCAAAGATTTCTGATAGGAGACTTGTGATAGAGGAAGATACACACTGCTCATTTCCTGCAAATTTCCCTCAGAAATTTACAGCAGAACTACAGCCACAGAAATATTTGAAATGAAAGCCCATGCACACAAATATACTATGCACAAAATATATACACAGTAACATAGTATTAAACAATCAGCATGCAAAACGCAGTCCTTATGACATCAATATGACACTTTCCTACTGAAATAATATGACACTTTATGACACTTTCCTACTGAAATAATATTTAGGCTGTACAACTTGTGAATGAGGTTAATGCAAAATGAAATCAATGCAAACTGAACAAGGTCACTTTAGTGAGAGGACACAGCGTCTGTGCTGAAAACAATCCAACCTTCCCACAAGTTAGTTGTTGTTTCATACATTTTTGTAGTAATTATGTGTCTGTGGAGGTTCTCAGTCATCCAGGTCATGGGTATCTGCATTGAGTTGAATTGAGGATAAGTGGAAAACTCCCACTACTCCAATGCACATCCTATTTCCTCAGATGACTTATGAGCAGAAATTAAGGTAAAGGAAACATTTTAATGAAAAGATTTCATTCAGACCATGGAACGGCCTGAGGGTGGATTAAAAAACAGAGAAATGAATGTCAGTCAAAAGGCAGATCCAAAAGGCCTTTCATTTAAACTATACGCTAGTACCTCTATTTTGTCCACACAGAATTGAACCGAGGTCAGCTGGACTTGATTCTCGAACATGTTTCACTTCTCATCCAAGAAGATTCCTCAGTTCTGACAGACCGGTGGGGAGTCACAGGTATTTGACCTGAGTGGGGATGTTATCCAGGTCTCGTTAGTGCTCCTCCCTATTGTGACGACCATCTTCAGTGTCAGCGGGGTCATCCTGACTCAAGCAGTGAACAAAGTTTGTCAGGGTCACAAGGGGTCAAGAATGAACGGTTCAACTTTCTGGGAAGGGATGAGAGGACAGTGTTGTAGCTTGAAGAGGAATGATGTCTGAAACCTCCTCCTCTGATGAGAGACTGATGTTTCTCTATCTTAACAGAGATAGCTTTCCTCACTCCTCCTTCCTCACTCCTTGTGTTCCATTATGTGCCTCTTCCACACTTGTGATGAAGTCCAAGGGCTTACCTGTGCCCACTTTTCATTAGCTCAGTGACAGGACTAGAAACATAGTTGTCAACATAGTTCTCAACAGCTATCAGTGGATTTGGTAGAAAATTGGTGGACAGGATCTCGATCTATGATTTCTTCCACTAGGCAAATATTGTTTTTAATTATTAGGAATAATTATGCTGATTTAAAGTCCTGGTGAGAAGGCTGGACATCTGTCACACAAAGTCACTGTGATATTGTTAGGGGGTGCGGGTAAATCAAAGAGGAAATCAAAGAGATATCAAATGAAAAACAGACCTCAACTATTGCAGCTGCAGATTTGCAATTTCAGGCTTTGTTTTTGTAAGTTGGAGAATTGTTCAACACTGAAAGACTTTTCCCCACTGCTGTCCTTTAATATGCAAATTGTGCACATATCAGTTGAATTTCACTCGAGAAACACCCAAATGCAAAGTTGGCATACAGGACCAGTACAATTGAAATAGCACCTAACCACAGTGACACAGCACAGTTAACACATAAAAGGAAGACACATCACAACACTGGACACTTCACATGCCCGTCTCAAAAGGAACCATTAACAATTACACACTGAATCAGGCTTCAGTGACAATAAAGCATGTCAATTGAAGTGGAAAAGTTACATGACATCCTCCCATAACAGCGACTCTGTTCTTTACTTGTTATTAAACTGAGTGTTTCAATGTTTACAGTGAGTCAATCAGCCAGTGAAGCTTTTCTGTTACTTCACAAGCAAAGGAAAGGCAGAGACTGCTGATAAGAAGACTGGGACGGCTTGGGAATCACACACTTTATGTTAAAAGTCTTTGCAGCTTTTAAAAATGTTGCTGCCACTTGTGGACCTAGGCTGAGCCTTTTGTAAAAAGATAATGAGGCAGAGAGCTTCAGTGCCTCCTACATATTGACAACTGAGAGTGCAAAGTGTCAGAAAAAAAATGTTTATCTTACTTCACCTTTATTTTTCTAAGCAAGTTCCATTATATAAAAGATCTGTTTTGCAAAGGTGAAAGCTGTGGCACATTAAGTTACAGACAGGACAAAAATAAATTGTAAAATCTGTTCATAGTAAGCACAACACCAGAAAAAATGAGAGAGAGAGAGAGAGAGAGAGAGAGAGAGAGATGATTATGTCCAAAAACAATAATTTAATCCATTCATTTAACCCATTCATTCCAAAACAACATTGTAATGGTGGTTTTCCACTCAAAATGCACTCATAAATCATTAGCAGTCAAAACTATTTCATTACAATACTTGATTATGTATTATTTTTTTCTGAACCTGAACACGAGATACTGTTCCAAAAATGACAATAAAGATTCTTAAGACACCTTTTTTCAAAATAAAAGCATGAGAGTGTATGTTACAGGAATGGTTAACTCATCAAACGATAAAGTGATCCTTCAAAACATATTACATATGTATATTTTGTATTTTTTATTTTATTTCCAAATGTGCCTTATGCTTCCTTCTTGTCTCACAGCTGGTTAAAAAAGGGGGCGTTGCTCCACTGCAGTTTAGATGATGTGGAACACTGTGATTGGCTTGACATCCAGTCAAGTAAGTTTGTGCAGTTGGGTGGAGTCAGATGACAATAATCATTGATCTAGACATGCTACAAATGTTATGTGCATTGGAGTGGATGGGGGATCTAAACAGATAACTCAAACCATCAACATTTTTTAATTGAATCATCTTCCATACATTAATCATGAAGAAAAACCAGGACAGGTTTACTAAATTGCAGTTGAGAGGACAAATTGAAAGAGGAAAGAGAAGGGACAGTTTGGCATTGTAGCTGTAAGTAGTATGATAGTAGTATTACTGTAATAACGTCTTTGGCCATCTTTTGTTCAGTGTGTCCTGTTAATCTGATTTTATTTATCTGCAGCAGACCTAGTCAGTCCATCCATCCTTTCAGCTGCCTGGGTTCAGGATCTCATTCAAGAAAATCGCTGGCATGAACAATGAAATCATTTAATAAAATTCTTGTTTGGAGCAGAATAGCATGTTTTATTTGTTATAAACCACGCATTCAAGACCAAGTTGAGTATCCTTCAGTTTCATTAGGGCATGTTCAGGGATAGCATGGCTTTTAGAAATGGCTCCCTGTGTTTGTGTGCCTTTTCAAAATAGCAGGCATACAAAGAACATAACGAAACAAGGCTGATTGCTAACCATAGTCTTATTATTGCAACAGTTGGCACAGAAACACTACAGCACAGCTACTCTTCTATACAGTGCTTAATACATTGACTTATTATTTCTGCAGTTTGAACCAAGCATTTTTTTTCATAGTCAGTTTGTCTACCAACTGGCGATGATAGTGGAAGACAGATGCTCTGCCATGGCGATTTAGAGGATCTTCCATATATGAACAAAAAGCTAGAGAAGAGGAAAGTGCTGTTGAAAAACCACATGTTTGCTTGGCAAAACTTTCCAAGGGAAAATAATGGTCATAAAAATGGTTTCTTCATATTCAATTCACTGTGAAAGAATTAATATTTTTCTGTGATCATTATTTTATTTTTCAGTCTGCAAGGTGCAGTTCTAGAGATGGACAAAATGAAGATTGTGAGTCTCTGACAGCTCGCTCACACAGCTGGCCTCAACTGCATGGTTTAACAGCTTAAACTGTGGGATTTGGGATGATAAACTGTGCGTCTACGTTGCACTCAGTGTCAATTCATCAGCTGATTAGAACTTAGTGTCAAATGGGACTTGTCAAATCAGGCAGCGTGCCACAGCCTGTGGAGCTGCTTTCACAATGAAGCAAAGATCAGTTCGACTTATAATAATAAATCTACTTCACTCAAACATATCTTCCCGGTAGCTGTCAGCTCACTCAACCAGACATCTGAAGACTCAAATGCTGAACAGTAAAACTATGGACTCCTCATCTTCACCTCTACAGGACTGCTGTCTCTCTACATATTATGCAAATGTTATTTCAGTTATTTATTTATTCATTTTTGCTATTTTTATTTTATTTTTTTCTATTTTATTGCGGTTTTTCCACATCATCAATTATTGCTTTCATTTATTATGTCATTCATCCTGCTACATTTATACATTTTTACAGTGCACATACAAAACAAAACAAAATGGACAAAAGACAATAAAATGAAAAATACAAAATACAAATAGAAACTACAGATGCGAGACAAAGCAACAACAGCACAGAAACAAAAGAAACAATAACAGTACCCATGAACAAAGAAAAAAAAGCCTTAGTATTTTTTGGGAAATTGCCATTCAAGGTTATAACTTTCTGTTACCACCATTTTTGTTTCACCTGGAGGTCTGAGTCACATCTGGATTAGACTCACTGCCATTGCAATATATTACATTCTTTTGCAATTAAAAAAAAATAGTAGTATTGTTTAGTACCAAATGCACCACATTGGAGTGTAATGGATCAATAAACCCATGGCTGAGTTTTTGGGGTCATGATTTCAGTTTCGGTTTGTTTTGTACATTAGGGAGAAAAAAAAGTTCCTATTTTCCTTTTTAGAGGTTTGGGATAGCAATATGAAATCAACAAATATTCTCTAAAAGCCAGTATATAAGATAACCTTAGGTAACTACCTGTCAGCATCTCTAGCCCAGAACAACCATGTATCAGCAAGGTAGAGTTACACTGACAAAAGTTATTGCCACTGATGTTGCCTATGGTTGATAGTAGATCAGCTTGTATGTTCTGTATGGAAAAGAAGAAGGAACATGGAGTGGTACAGTTAGTCATGTTGTGGACACAAATTAAAAGACGTGACCATGACAGCCTCATCCTGTGGCCACAGACTGTATCTGATGAGCACACCTTGCAGTTCTTGTGGCCACGGGATCACTTCTGTGGTAACTAGTTAACATGCTGTGGCGGCCAGATGACCCGAGAATCTCATCTTGTGGGAATGACTTCTTATGTTGTGGCCTCAAAACAATTAGTGGTAGAAACATCATCGTTAATGATTTCATTATTACTTGAGAACACATCCCTGTCACATGGGAATGCAACCCCTTCTTGTGGCAACATTAAGCACAGAACAAACCTTAAGTGACTTTCAGTGCACAAGTACATGCGTTGAAGCTGCACCAGGCCTGTGCGCAACTCAGAATGTCAAAACCTGAATCAGATTCAGGCTCTCAATATATAAAGCCAGCTTTTCTTTGTTATTGTTTTTTCCAATTAATTGAGTTTTTGGTGATCAGAACATGTAGAAAATGTATTGCCACAAGTTTCAAGGTTGATAGACCAAAATAATAATAATAATAATATTTCAAGCAATTATAATCACTCAAGCAAGTGCAACAGAGTCAAATGAACATATTTTCAGTCTGTAAAATTAATTTAGACAGCTGCCTAAAGATTTTAATTGCCGACAATTGACTTGAATTGCTGACACAGATACTTTGCTACCTGGTGAATTTCTTGTAATAATGAGACAATATATTGTGGTAAAAACGAGCTTGAATACCTTACTTAATTTTGGAAAAAAATATATATAAATGATCAAACAAAATAAACACAAGTAATGGCTTGCATATCCTGTACAAATGGACATGTGCACTTCATACAATCGCATATTTCTTGTTCCCTCTCTCTAGAAACATGTGGCCACACTTTAACAAGTACTGTTACCATGCAAGCGATTATATGCACTGCATATAACTCCTGTACCACTGAACAAATTGCTGAACCTTTCCATGTCACTTCTCCTCTGTTGGTTTGTTTATTGCCAAGCACGGCCAACAATGGCATCACAAGATGATGAACACTTTAGAAAGAAATTCTGTATCAAATTCAGTTCTACATCCAGAAACTCAAGTACTCTGTAATAAAGTTAAGTTGCGATCAACTGGCAAGTAATTATACTGCTGAACCAAACCAAAACAAAAAAAAAGGCCTTACTTCATTGCTTTATTCATACGTACAGTTGAAATTTTACCACAGCTTCCTCCTACATAATGTTATGACATCATGGAACTGTAAACTGGCTTAGCCTTTGGCCATTCTGGGGTTGCCTGGGGCAGATGCCTCTTGTTCTGCAGCTATCTTCAGCTTTTCTACCTCACTGCTAGTCAGTGTCTCCCTCCAAGGAGCTCAGGATGTCCCCTGCAGCTGTCCACCTCACCCACAGCCACCCTCACCCTGGCCTCTTTTCATGCTTGTGGTTTGAAGCATTGCTCAGCTCCCCTTTGGCCTCCCATCACCAGAACACTTCTAGCACAAAGCCTGAGGATGAGTCTTAAGGTCAGGAACTCGGGAGGCCGGAACGCTCAGCATTAGTCGTGAGACAAAATGCAAATCTCACCTCATCTTTCCTCATTACTCTGTTCTTATCCAAGGCTTGGACCTTCTCATATCCACTCACTGCAGCAGCTTGTGTTCATACTTGCTTTTTTTTTTTTTTTTTTTTTTTTTTTTTAATTTGCCCTTCTCTTACCATTTGCTGAAAATCAGTTATGGAGAAACAGAAGAAAAACAAGAATGTAAGAGACAGAGAAACTTTCATTTCAGAGGCAGACTTACATCAGTTCCCAGGAGAAAGCACTGTACGGTATAACACTGTATGCTTTCCAATATTACGATTGTAAATGCTAGTCATGATATTGTCCATGCATTGCAGGTAGTCACTGAAAACACACACACACACACACACACACACACACACACACACACACACACACACACACACACACACACACAGATATGCCCTTTTCTTGCAGGCAAAAACTGTCAGATCTGACTGACTGAAGACGCTTTGTTGTCATTTGCTTCGAGCAAAACGTGCACCAGCAGGACAAATGTGCTCTGTGTTGTAAACTCAACTCTGCAATGCAGTGTCTTATTCATGCAAGTTCATTTGAGGCCACACATTTTAAAAACTCAGATCAGATCCTTGTGAGGAGAACTGACTGATCCAGCTCAACTGGAGACCAACAGGGATCACCCTGAGGGAGGCTCAGAAAGACTCAGTTTGGTTGGTGAAAAGTCTGCACCAGCTTTCTTGCAAACATGCATGTGAATACATTGTACTGTACTTGTTGAGGAAGACAAAGTTAAAGGTATTGCAGGCTTTATGAAGAAGGCCAGAAGATGAGAGAATATTGCCATGAGCAATTAAGAAGCTCTGAGTCACAAAATGCTATTTCTGTTCCCTTTTCCACTGAATAGTCATTACTCAGTGCATTCATGGTGTGCAAACAGAAAGATATATGCCCACATATCAGCTAGCTTTCAAGATAGATAAATCCATGGACAGACAGACAGATAGACAGACAGGTAGCTGTCTGCTTGCATGAATGTATGCAGACATGTGCTTGTGTATAACAAGCATTATCAAATTTATCTTATCTGCCAATTTTCCCACTTACATTGCCTGTTGGAATCATTTTCACACCAGTGTCAATACTGCAGTCTAGCACACTTTTTTTTTTTTTTTTTAAACTGTCTGATATTTTCCATAATATTTCCGTATCCTGTGTTACATTTTATTTTTTTTAATCACTTCTGAATTTCATCTAACCATCTGTCTATCGAGATAGATAGCTATGCAGCCTATCTGGCCATCCATCTTCCTTCTTTTCACTAATTTCACAACAGGTCCCTAACTTGCCAGTTATGAACAGCCAGAAGGAGAGAGAAAGTTCAGCACCTTGCTCCAAGAAGGACCAAAGATTAGAGAAAGCACCTCTAAGTTTTAGCTGTGGCTACAATTCCATTCATCTGTGAACACTATTGTTACGTTCCGTTAAGCCTTCATCTCCAGCAGCCTCGGGGTATTGTCCTGGAGTTTCCTGCAATCTAAAAACAGAAGACTGTTGTGGGATTTGGAGTGAAATTGAATGTTGTCTTTTTTGTACCCTGCTCAGTTACTAGGTATGGTGTTTGAAATGAGGGATAAAACAAGAAAATCACCCAGTAGGCATTGAGCAATGATTTTCTCATCTATCACCATGAGAGATCATTTCATTCCAATTTGTTGCTGGAAGGAAGAAATAAAAACATGCAATCATCTCCAAAGGCTTTCCTCTTTCTACACAAAATGGGTTTTTTCTCTTTCTTTTGTTATCTGAGAAAACAAATGATAAGTATGGGTGGTCTTTCATTATATTAGCAGAGTGGTTTTTTGCACCCCATTGTCTCTTTGAAGCCATTTTAATCTCAGAAAATATGATGCTACCATGAACATAATGATGACATGAGAGCATATGGCTCAAATTTTAAATTTTACCCACAGTAAAGTAGACAATGAAATACCTTTTCAGTGATACACAGCATATGATGACACTATCCCTTGTGCTGTATAGAAGTTCATCTTGGATGTTAGATGAAAGGGGATTGGGTGAGTCACTGGGGTTAGCAAGTGGGCACCTTCCCTAAAATGTTCTGCTGAATCAGGCCCAGGACGCCTCACACACAGACACAGCAATCCAGGCAGACAGCGGAAAACCTCACAAATTACCTCCAGTCTCTCATGACCTTTTAATCTCTACAGATTTCCCAACCTGTTAAACCAATTTTTTCAAGAATTGTCTTAGAAATTTTGAGATGATGTGAATAGTTGGGGGCATTAATGTATTAATGACTATGACAACCCTCATGAGAAGGTGATTGTCTCAGGCTCTTAGTTTCACATATCATTAATGGACCCGCTCGCTGTTGACACTGCAAATTTTTACATCACACCCTCGATTAGTGCTCTGTGAAGGTCTTGATATTAACAGCTTAACATCTTAGTTGATCTCCATCGGTGGCACGATAATATGACGATTTTCTCATAACTTTTACTTCAATCTGGCACCCTTGTCAGGTCCAGCCAATTTCATTAACCGTTCAAAAGTTAAATGCCATCCCTGCCTTAATCTACTACAGTAAGTATCCATTTCTTCTAATAACAAATCCAGACATCGCCTAACACATGAGCACCACGCTGCACCATGGACTACTCTCAACTTTGTTTCCCTTCTTAAAAATAATGCACAAGGGGGGAAAAATTACTATTTTAGAACATGACTCGTGTAAACTAAGCTAGGCTGGAAGCGCAACATTACCTTCCACTGCAGACAAACTTGAGCTGTATCCTGGTGATGTACCGCTCTCATTTTTTGAAGCAAATAATTACCCTGTATAAATATCAACACCAACACTTTTTCACTGCCATTCACTGCAGCTGTGATTTTCTGATATTTTGTGATAAAAACCAAAAACAAAAATCACACCTCAGGTTTCTGGTGCTGCAGCCACTGCAGGTGTTAACATTACAGTACAGTTCAACCCGGTGAAAGCAGATAGTCTCTCTCATTTTTCTCCAATTACACTGCAGGAATTCTCCCTGCCTCAGGCCCATCTCTGCGTAATGTTGTAAATAGGTGTCTCTCTCTTTCTCTCTCTCTCTCTCTCTCTCTCTCTCTCTCTCTCTACTGGTTTTCTTCCAGACTCATTCAAAGTTTATATTATCAAGTCATTATTATAAAAGCCAAGGTTTAACACCTGAAATATTCTAGGCCAATTCCCACTTCTTCCTTCCAATAATACTGGAAGCACCTGTAGCTCAGTAGCTCACTCACTTTCTCAGCTTAAACAACATCTGCAGCTGTTTTCAATTCAGCCTCAGACATCAGCCGAGCTGGTTTAATCAGAGTAATAAATAACCTGCTATGATACACAAATATGGACTCTGGGTCAGTCTCCATCATCACTGAATTAAATGCAGCCTTTTGTCTTGCTGGCATCCCCCTTGAATCATAATGTCATCCGCAACAGCGCTTCTAAGTGGTTTAGCTCATACCTGACCAGCACATTTAAACTTGTTATACTAGATGGTACATGACTGTTTAAAGGTCTATTTCACCATCGCCCATTTAATAGATTAATAGATTAATTCTTAAAGTCTTCTTGCTTTACATGCTCGCTTTTGGCAATTTTATCAACAGTTACCGCACTCGCCTCCTCTATTTCCTGCTGAAGAACACCAGCAAACTGTATGCATCCTCTATTAATTTGTACTCTTTGGGTGCGGATGGATACAGTTGGCCGGTGTTCTTTGGCAGGAAGTAGTTCCTAAAGAAGCTCTTTGCCCCCACAGACTGAGGACTGTCCCAGGAGGTATCCAGGTCATTGTTTTTTTGGAAAAAGTTCCCAAACAGCACCCACCTGAGTGCCGCCTCCAAGCCCCTCCCACCCTCACATATGCTCATGCGCGATCCAGTGCGGGAATAGGAATTAGCAAGAAGGCTCACTTAGCTATGTAGCTATGGTAGCCTACATGAAGCTCTTTCCATAGCTACGCAAGGCTAGGTGGAGTTCATCTGAATTTTTGTCTGATTTTGCATGTGCATGTGTATAAGATGATTGGTACAGCTATGCTTCATTGAGGTGGCTGAGATGGATTTTAACTAAATGAGATTCCAGCCCCAGGAACTCAGTGCATTTCTCAGTGCATTTAGTTGGGCTCGGACCCTCTGTGTATAACGGTGATTTGTCAATATTACCCATCCAGCACCTTGGAAACCATTCCAAATCATACAGAAATTATCTGGATGGACAGATTGCACAAGGGACAGGAGAGAAAACATCTTTTTTGTTGTTGATATTTTGGTGAACTGCTCTTTTAACTTTCCATTGTCATCAGTGTTTCACTTGCTTCTCCTGCAGATATTGCTGGAATTGCAAGATAACAGGACAGGGTTTAAGCATATAAACACACACACACACATACACACAATCTCTGGCTCTGTTTTTTTTTTTTTTTTTTTGGAGCTGTATGTCTACTATTTTGTTCTTGATCTTGTTTTTGCTCTTGGTTTATTCTGTTTGGTGTGCCTTGTGACCTGCAAAGCACTTGTGACAAACTTGTTTGCTAAAAAGGCGCCCTATAAATAAATTTGACATGACTTGATTTGACGCACTACCAAGAGATTGCACCTACATCTCGATTTACACCCAGTTAACATCTTTCTCAGTGTTTTCTAGCCTCATGATGAATTTTAACCGGAATTTCATGTGACAGTTGTTCAGTCACAGCTACTCAAAGGCATGGGAAACTCCGGCGAATTTGTTTGAATGGTGTGTTTTTAATGACATTTTGGGTTTAACTGAGTTTCAGTTGGCCCCTTTGGATTTGACCAGAGAGACCTAAGTTAGAAACAATAAGGATCGTCTTTTCAGAAACCAAATTATGTCACTAACATGAACTTAAATATGTGAACCAGTAACATTAGGAGGTAAAGGAGGTACATGGACCCACAGGTAACCCACAGGTATGCTGGCTGACTGGTAGCTTAGTCATGAGATAAATTTACATACTTTTGACCCCAGCCGGTGTTTTCTCTTTCCAATCAGAGCCGCTGGCTTCTCTTCTTGACTGTCTGCTTCAAAAGAGCCTTTGTAGCCTGCTGTAATCCCTGCCCACAAATCCCTACAGACACTGTGCAAACCTTGGTTCTGACCTGGACACCATGAAAAAAATCCAGGAATTCAAAATGAGCCGGCCATCCATCTTATTTCTGTGGGTGTCCAGTATTCAATTAGGTCTTTAAGGAAAGTATGATTGCTGCTGTGTATTTGTGTGCAGGGTAATGGGAATGTTGCTTCTGAGACCTGTGTGAATGTAGTCTGTTGTTTGTGTGTGTGTGTGTGTGTGTGTGTGTGTGTGTGTGTGTGTGTGTGTGGCCCTGCACCTCAGCTTAAACCTATGAACATGATGTTAGGGTCCTGCAGTTGCTGGTAGAAATAAAAAAAAAACTGCTTGAGACTCAAATTGGCTGGACTCACATAGACTGGGGATGCTTGCTTATATACTAGTTACTGTTTTAGACACTACCGGACCATTTAAAATATTTAGTATACCCTTTTTGAAACATTCAGACATTCATATTTTGAGCCTGTTCGGTGGGTTTACTCATCATCAGTTATTGGGTTAAACATTAGGACGCTGTTTCAAAAGTGGGCAAAACTTGTCAGACTTGACATTCTTATTTAATGAGACACTGTTTTTGAGTACTTGTGACGCAAAAGTTTGCATTCGACTTTTAGACTATTATGCAGCATCTAACCTACACTGTGCTACGATGAAGGGCCCTCACAGCAATGCACTATTGAACAATGCTAATTAACTGCTGTTGCAGCAAGAGAGCAATGATCTAAGACCAATGATTTATGCATTGTATGCTTGCAGCATGTGAAGCAATAATACCATATTGCCCTCTACATATTTTTACAGTGTAACACCATTTAGCTGACAGCAGCAAAATAATAGGAATTAGTGGATACTACACATTCTCCCTTTTAGAAACAGCTAGCAATCATTGCTGTCAGGCGTAATTCAGTATGGAAGTAGAAATCAGCATAATCCCTTTTGACAACATGGCAGACTAATTGGTAATGATCAGTGTATCAGAGTGTTTTTTTTAACTGTTCAAATAAACTATAAGCATCTAAATTTCTGATGAAAAATCAAGTTTTAGGCTTTGATTAATTAGATGACTGTAGAGATGGGAATCTTTGCACTGTATCATTCGGTCTTTGCATCAAGGTTTGTCGTGTAGAAGTACTATGAGAGAACACCTGATCTTGATTTATTTACTCATCTCTATTTCTCCTGCAAGGACTGTTCAAGCATGTTGTTGAAGACCATGTTGATTATCATCACATCACCTTCTGTGGCAAACACAGAAAGAGACAGAGACTGAATTTCAATTGAAGATACCTGAATTTGTCAATTTGCTCATTCTGAAGTGTTAAATAAAAAAAAAACTAGTTTCTAAAATAAGTGAATTTTAAACAATTGACAAGCTCATAAAGGCCTATACCGATCATATTTTGGCTGTTCATCGACAGTTGTATCTGTACACTTGTCATCTGTAACGATTGTATCTGGTCACCAAATATCAGTAGCATAATTGTTTAGAAAATATGTTCTTGGGTGCTCCGGTGGCTCACCAGTTAAGAGCGCGTACCATGTACCAGGGCTTAGTCCCAATCACAGCGACCGGGGTTCAAATCCGACCCCAGGTCCTTTGCTGCATGTCATCCCCTCTCTCTCCCCTGCCTTTCCTGTCTATCTCCATTGTGACTGTCAAAATAAAGCAGAAATGCCAAAAAATATATATAAAATAAAATATGTTCTGGTGGCTTCAGAGTCGAGGCTGACTTACCGCTGTTCACTCCCATCCTCGCTGAAGAAATCATAGAAATTTAATGGGTTGAACTGGTGCAGGCCGTTGTGGGCCTTTGTTTCACGTCAAATCAGAGTATTTCTGCTTGGCTCACCTTTCCATGGCAACAGCTGTACACGTCCGACTGATGTCATCACCGTGTCGTCAGAAGAGTTCGTTTGAATGATTTTTGTGAGACTTCCATCGTAACAAAACCATCACCTGGCTGCTCGGTGTAGCTCTCTGTCACGGTGCGCACAGCTCACAGCAACAATGAAGGGATAGCCTCTCCCTGACTAATGTTAATATTAGGTAATTACATGTGAGTTAAGTTGATTGTAATTTACTGTGTGTTGTAAACAAAGTTATTGAGTAATATTCTGGCAAAGCCCCCAACAACCTGCTAAAGCTCAACTCCTCCCTAAGCAATGTTCTTTGTACATTTGAATCAAAATCAAGAGCCACAAGGTTATTTCCACAATTCATTTTATTTCATCTTCCTGTGAAAACATGTGTCCGCTGATAAATGAACTCCTCTGCCAACGCTGTGACATCAGTTGAATGTTTACAGCTGTGGCTTTGGCAAGGTGAACTCTTTGATTTGCCGTGAACAAAAGGCCCACGCTGATTCAACTCTTTCAATGTTCAATGGGGAAAAAATGAGAAAAACTGCTCTGTGAAACTTGATTACCATAAAGTAAATTACATTAACATAAAGCCATTAAAATTTGTGCACATAAAAGACACCATACCTTTCAGCTGCATTCAGATTAGAGTGTGGATACAAACAAAAATTTAGAAATTATGTTTGGGTTCAGTTACATCAGCTTTATGGTAGTGAAAAACGATGGAACTACTGTCTGTTCTGGGTAACTTCCTGTACAGTGTTGGAGTTTACGTAACAACGCTGAAGGCAACACCTAGGCTACTTCAGGCGGGTAAATGTAATCAAGCAATGGACGACAGGCAAAATCTGTCCAGTTTGGACACACACAAAAAAAAGAATGCCTCGGGTCGGGTTTGGTTACTATGCTCTCAGGCTCGGGTCGGACAAAAATATGTGTCCTGATCCGCACTCTAAACCAGATCTGTTGGTTGGTGGTTGTGATTGACAGCTGGGAGCAAGAAATCATATTAGGCCTACTTACACATAAACCAGTTAATACCAACTTGAACCAAAAACCTCCTCCAACTTTGAGCATGGAACACATTTTGTTATTAATGTGCTAATACTGAATGGTTATATTAGAGTGAAACAGTCATTTTAGCAAACGTGTAGTCGAAATTTTCCATTTGCTCTAGATGCACGGAGCTGTTTTTCCACATTTTTTTTCAACACGAATGTGAGTGAATTGAGGTAAAGCAGCCCTCGCTTCCAAGCGAGTGATATTTGTGACAGACAGACATGATTAAGAATGACTAGTGCATTGCATTGCGCAATATTGTCTGTGGCAGAATGTATTTTGTGGTGCTGTGTTACCGTCTTGTTATGTGAGAGCTGGAGGCTTTGGAGGACAGTTAATACTGTTATCTGTCTATCTATCTGTCTATCTATCATTGCAATATTCACATGTGAGACTGATTCACCCCCGACAAAAACAGCACACATGTGTTCTTGATCTCTTAATATGGAAAAATACCTTTATCTCTCTACTTACAGTAAACAGTTGCTGTGACAGATGATTTCATTCCTGTGTGCATTAGACTGTACTATACTCTCCTCTTAGACTGTAAATTACAGCAAATATTGGACACTCTTTCTGTCAACAAACTGCTTTACCGTTTGACAGCAGAAAAATGCATGATAAAATTTGTAACCTCACTCCCAACACACACCGGATGTTCTGCAAATGTGAAATTATAATTGCTGCTACTGCTACCACTCTTGGCAATTAACCCCGACCTATTTGAGTGTGTGTGTGTGTGTGTGTGTGTGTGTGTGTGTGTGTGTGTGTGTGTGTGTGTGTGCGTGTGTGTGTGTGTGTGTGTGTGTGTTTGTGAGAGAGAGAGAGAGAGAGAGAGAGAGTAAGTTGTCCAAGCTGTCAGTAAATGATAAGAACAACATACTTTTTTGAAGGAAAATTAGGTGTTTTTCTCCTAGTAATCAACTAGGCTATTTGTACACAGTTTGACAATGCCCCTTAAAATGAGATCATCCTGGGACACAGGAGGCCTCTAACACTGACGTGTCATCCTGTACAGCCTAATCACAAATACAGTTAAGATATGCTTAAGTAGCATTTTCTGTGTTCGGTCTAAATTATTTGGGCGTCTTGAATAAAATAGGCCTTTCTTAAAGGCAGGCATCCACCTTAATATTGCTCAGGGTGCTGTTTTCACGCTGAGGTGGATATCAATTAGGTGAGCCAACCATGTAATTGATTTCCAGCCTGTTACCTTTAGCACTGGCATTTGTGATGTTCAGGCAGTGGTGCTGTTGCCTGTCTTTTTCAGCTGCCTTATGTCAACACCTCCACACATACATGCACTTTATTACAATCAGGAGGCTAAATCTGCTCCATATAACCCATTTAAATGACATGAGCAACAACTCATTGTGATCTCATTTCATTTTACCATTGTCATACGGGAAAAGATTAAAGTGTTAAAATGTGGTACATTTAAACTGACCTGACACAGTTATAAACTGTAGATAAAAAAAAGCAATTAAAAAAAAAAAAAAAACAGAAACAGGGAGAGGGCAGTGTGAGCAAGATGGTTATGTGAGTTGAAATCAGAGGTTACAGGTGTGCCCTTCCATCAGATAGTGTTTATATTCCTGTTTGAAGTGTGCAGTGTAGGTCATTGATCTTATGTAATACGGGATCTCATTTCAGATGTTAGTGTATGAATGAAAAAACGATCTCATAGTTGTTTTTGTAAGCCGGTGCATGTGAAATTGATCCGATGATGCATTCCTGTCTTATGTTGTGTAGTGTGAAGTAAGGCAGCAAGTGTTGGAGGAGAGTTATTTTGGATCTGAAAGTCAAATTGAATCGCTAGATTATTCATGTAGTTCTGAAAATTCAGGGTGTTAGTATGTGAGAGTGCAGTGCAGTGGTGAGTCCGAGGGGACAGTTTGCCAGCTTAGAAGTTCAACTGTACGGTCTGGTTCTGTTGCTTCCTTTGTGGTGAAAAATCAAATTTGGGACAGGAGGATACTGTTGAAGGAATGATTGCATGTAGATGTATGTCTGAGACAGTATGGGTGAGATATGGTCAGATCTTGTTATAATTTTCCAATTCCAGGTTGGGCCTCTTTCATTCATGGTAAAAGTTAAACTGCACGCTGCACAACACAGACATCAGAAAAGGTCATTGTGCCTCTGTTGGAGCGTTATACAATAGAAAGCAGCTAAGTGAGTCACTAAGTGAGCGAATTACATTTTTGTCTGATCTAAAACTTTTAAGTCCTGCAATGACTGCTGCTTGACCAACCATTCTTATTGCTTGGGTGGAAATAGTTGTATGCACCCCTTGCCCTTGGCAATTTGAATAATTCATTCAGATGTGCGGATGCGATTGGGCCTGTGACCTGTGTCTGTGCGGTCTACCTCACTGTATGCACTGTGGAGATAAGAGGGCGAATCACAGACAAGAGACACCTCAGGGAGGCTTGAGGAGTGGAGCAGAGCGGAGCAACCGGGGGTCAACTATCTACCCAAGAATGACTGCTAGTGCCAAGAGATGTGGACATCGCACAAGATAAGTCTGGCTTTTGATAGGACCAGTTTTGAGAGAATATGATAAGACTTCAGGGTTTCACACCCCTATCTGCTTCTGCTGGTTTAAAGGAAAATGAAACCAAAACAAAGGTGCACCATAATAAACAATCTAAGAGTTGAGAGATTAAGTACATTAGAGAATAAGTCAGAAGAAGAAAACTGGCCATACAGAATAACTATAGGACTATAATTATTTCTCACCATCAGGATGTGTGCTTGTCTGAGTTCACTCACGATATCAGGTGGCTGAGGTGTTTAATTTCAGGTACACTGATTAAATTCGGTCTTGTAGTTTGAGGATGCTGCCTCTTCATTATCATCAAATCATATAAAAATCAAGAGCTGCTCGACTTGGATCACATTAGTCAGAGTGGCAAAAGCCCATTTCCAATGTGCTTAACAGCAATATTTTGGCTCCAGCCCATCCCAGCTTCTTATCTCTCGAACCAAATCTATTGAAAAATCATATTAATGTTAGAGGTAATGATGAATTGTGGGACATTACTGCTCTATCTGTTTTGTATCTCAAGTGTGGTCGTGGTGTATGCCAGACACTGGTGAGATCTCTTTATCTTTATCTACATACTCCTTGAAACTATAATCCAGAAAATTAGATTTCCTCCAAATTCACACACAAATGGACTGAAACCGACATAACGATTGCAGCCGGCCAACAGAAGGCACTGATTTGTGTGTTATTGCACTGATATATGACAGAAGGAGGCTTTATCTGTAAAAGATCGCACATTTAATGGGAAAATGCCCCTTGTACAATATACTGTGTTAATGTGAAATTTACAGCTGCAGAGAGATAAGTGTGAGACTTTGTTTGCCTGGATGTCTTCCTCAAATGCACTTGTCCCACAGAGAAAGGAGGACAAACTTTGAGTGGAAGATGGAGAGGTAGATAAATGTACCTTTTCCCGTTTTCTCTTACCATCCTCTTTAATATTCTGTCAACATAATCTATGGAGGTTTACTCATGAAAATAAAGAGGGAGAAAGGGAGGCAATTTTACTCCCAGCCTGCAGGTCCAATAATTTGATTTGTGGTCCATCTGGGTGCTCACATACTCTAAAGGTAGTGCTGCTCAGTGCTTCAAGGTTAACACTGAAGTGCTGTTTTCATCTGCACATTCTCGGAAAAAGCAGAGTGTCTCAGTCAGTAAAAGCTCCCCCTCTCTGTCTCATCCTGTATGTTGCTGTGCATCCGTGTGTGTGTGGAGGGGGTGCACGTATGTCTGTGTATGCGCACGCACGTGTCTTTCTTTCTGCCTACCACATGCACGAGCCATCAAAAGGCCTCTCTGTTCCCTGAACTGGAAAGAGGAATGTTACTCCACCACAAAGTGTCGCGAATGCAAACACAGCGTCTCTCTGTTTAGCCCTAGCATCCAGCCAAATTAAGCTAAATATCAGTCATGCTATCAGGGAGCATTACCTTAAATGAGCTTCTCTCGGTGTGTGCGTGGAGATCCTGACTTCTCTCAAATTTGAAATAAATATTTTCGTTATTTTTTTTTTTTTTAGCTGCATTTCATCATGGTGGCTCTGGATTAAATATCTCAAAAATGTTTTTTTCTTTTTGTTGTAAGTTGACAGTGCAGAAATAACAGTGAGGTTACCTTGAATGGAAAAGCCTTATAGACACTCACCAACAATGGACACCAAGGCAAGCTAAAAAAATGTATGAAATGTATTTTACAACACATCTTAAGCAGCTTCTTCCCTCAGGCTGTGAGACTACTTAATGCACCATCTGCACTCCTCCATGTTTAATAATTTTATTTTCTATACAATCAATTAATCAATCAAGAGGGAACCACACTTTAATTTCATTATTCAACCTGTTGTATAATGACAAATAAACTTCCTTGTATCCTTGTATCCTTGTATCTTACCAACTGCAGAGCATCTTGACTCAGCTCTTTGACTGCCTTGACCCTCCACAGGCTGCATGTGAAAAGTCAAAAGAGGTTTCATGACCCTGAATTGCTTTGTACAAATGATCTGTTGTTGTTGTGTAGGAAATCGGGGGAAATCACCGATTGGGTCTTTGTTTCCTCGACAGCTAACCACCACATAGTGTCTGAAGAGAAATGAGTAACACCAAATAATTTTTCTTAGCGCCATTCTTTTTTTTTTTTTTTTTCCCTGCACACACTATTTGTCATGATGGCTGACAGATCTAACGTGCCAGGGTTTCTGTTCTCTTATGGCCTCAAATTCCATTTCTGACAAGCAGTTTTGATTTATTTAGCTGGTCATTTTCCTATGATTATGGACTTTTCAGACACAGTGTGGTGAACAAATCAGCTTGCTGGTTGTCAGCCCACCAAAGTAGGATATGAAGCCCGTACTGCATGTCAGAAATGCTTAATGCAACAGTTGGACCGCTTAAAATGCGGCAATTGCTGAATGGTTTCCTTTCCTCTGTTTTTTTTATTTGTTACTTTTCTGATGTTTTTTGAATAGTATGTTTTTATTACCTCTATTATATTTATTATGTTTCAACTCAGATGCAATAAGCAGGGAGACCGCCACAGGATAACATCCAGTCCTATAAGCCATTTACATGCACAGTGTTGGTCATCACATTGCCTCTTGTTTTACTGATGGTGACTGGCCAACTAAACTTCTGCTTACTCACAGTGTAAATTCAGTTGAAACTGTCACGCTGGCACTTGTTTAGCAGTGCACAATACATTAATGGTGTATGTTGTGTAAATTCCTGATATTTACCAAAAGGACACGTAAAGGTGATGTTAAGGCCTGAACATACTTTCCATGTGCTGAAATTGCAGACAACTGCGGACTAGCACGGGTCATACGGACGTGCATGCGGTTTCATTCATAGTACAACTGAAGGTCTATGTTGGTCTGGCATTCCACGCATGTGCATTTCCTGAGCAGAAGTGTGTGTGATGAAAGATAGAGAGTGTGTGAGAGAGAGAGAGAGAGATAGAGTTGTCCAAGCTCATAGAGAGTGCAAGTGTGTATCACATGCCTCCAAAACCACAATTCATTGCTGGGAATGCTGCAATCTAGATTACATCTCTTGCAGCTGAAAGTGTATTTTCCCATAAATGGCAATCTATAGCTCATAAAAATTCATTCTGCTTCGGCATAAACAATCACCTTGTCCTCTCACCTCTGCATGCTCTCTCTCTCTCTGTGTGTGTGTGTGTGTGTGTGTGTGTGTGTGTGTGTGTGTGAAGGTGTAACAATCCCCTTCTCCTGTCAGGAACACAGGGTGAGCCATCCAGAGCATACACAGTCGGCACACTTGCTTTGTGTACGGACTGCACAGTCACAATTTTTAGCTGCATGTGGACATTCATAGAGGTGTCCACACGGCCTCTTGTGGACAGAGGCGGATGACGACATCCCTAAACCAGGACTAAAGCAGACCCTTGCAGACATGCAGGCACGCAAAGTATGAATTGACCTTTTGCAAACTTGCAAGTGCAACCCAAACAGAGAATAAAACAACATAGCGACAGTGTTCCAAATTTGAATTAGTGCCGATCTTTGTTGGCACTAATGAGACAGACTTAGAAAAATACCTGGTCAGGCATCAACAATGCTACCATAAACCACTATACGTATAACATTTGAACTTTGACAGGACAAAGATACGACTATATAACAAAATACACTTTTCAAAATGTAGAAAGGTGTATTTTTACCTGATGTGTGCATTAACTGGCCTTCTTGCTGGTCTCAAAACACAGAGTGTGTGTCCAACAGCTGCATATAGCCTTGCATGAAATCCAGCTCGAGCTAACCTTAACAACATACTGTGAAAGGTCCCGACTGTAGTTTGTGACCACTAGTGGCACTATAGAACACAGTACGAAAACCAGGTCCCTGTTTGCTGTCCCGTGAACTTTCACCACACCAAGAGCAAGGGGTGACATATTCTACAATTTTAAAAATATCCCAAAATAAGGCTTTGCAAATGTTTTTTGATGTAGGAAATGCATTCATCTTGTTTATGAGGCCTCAGGTGAGTGACTGTGTGTTTACAAAGAAAGCTCCACAGGGTACCCTCTTGCCACACCCCAAAATAAATGAACACAAACCAATATATAATGTGAGGTAGTTAACAACATAAAAAAATATCAATAATTCTGACACCTGGCTGGGGTAATAACCTGTAAACCTAAAAATATATGTCAATTATGCTGAAAGTTTCCACACTCTGCTTCAACTTGGGCCAGCACAGGCTGTGCAGTGACATTTTGTCCTTCCCATCTTTTCTATGTTCCTTGGTGCAACCTTTATGTCTCTCGTGACCTTGCATATGTGAATTGATAATTTCTTTTGATAATGCCATCTTCAGCTAGTTGTAAGATAACACCTCAAGTCAATAAGTCATCTTTGCCATCACTGGCACAATTCAGACAGGATTAGTTTTACAGGAAGAGGCAGGGTAATACAATCATTACCAGATTATGCCCGTGGCTTTGGTTCTGTTCAAATCAGCTGGCTCAGTATTTCAACATCCTGTCAGTGAGCAATGTTGACAATACAAGAGATTTCAGACAATATAACCACAGAAAAATAATGGATGAGTCATATTTCAATTGTCTCCCTCTGCATGTGTGTGTGTGTGTGTTTTTCTCGCATCAAACTGATCTGCTTGTCAAGATATGTAGGAGAGATCACAGCATGCATAATCACATGGTATCACCCTCCAACAGCATACACACAGGCCACACACTTGGCCCAGTCTTACACCCAGACAGTCAATGTAGATGAAGTAACAAGATATGTCAGTCTATAAATGGCTAAGATACAGACCCAAATGGTCTACAGTTTGTTGAATTGTGTAGTAATCTAATATTAAATGTATTCAATTGTATTAAATGATTAAAGGGGTGGTTTGAACTCTTATCTGGTTTGCAATAAGTGCACATTCAAAAGCTCTGCCACATTGTTTTGGTGTTTGAGGTATAGCAGCTAGATATTGTTTGCAATACTGCTATAAGTGAAGTCTATTCAATTCAATTCAGTTTTATTTGTATAGCGTCAAATCACAACAAAAGTCATCTCAGAACACTTTACAGAGACGCAACAGATTTTGGCTCATCCCGTGAACCAAAATCTCCCCCTTGAGCAAGCACACGGCAAAAGTGGTGAGGAAAAAAAAAAAAAAAAAAAAAACTCAACAGGGAAAAAACCTCGAGCAGCACCTAGATCAGGGTGGGCGGCCATCGGCCATCTGCCTCGCCCGTTTGGCAAATTAAAAGCATCCCTTTGAAAAATATTTTTTTCAAAATCCTTCAACATACCAAAGTAGACTGGGAAACAGGAAATTATGCATCATTTTTGTTGAGAAAACCTTGCAGTAGCACAGCTAACACATGCTTGTTTGATAGACTGGGACTCCAGATGATGCACAATCTGCCAAGCTACTTCAAAATCTATCCTGAAATTCTTTCATTTAAATATTTCAGTTTTATCCTTATGTGGTGCTGCACTGCCATTGCATTTTATTTCTTGTATTTCCATGAAGTGGCATTATTTCTCTGTTATTGATTAATGTTAAATTCTGTATACAGACACAGTATAGTGCATGAGTCAGAGCTGAGGCACATACCATGTATATGCAATGTTATGAGTTCAAATCTAAGCGTCTTCATTTATAGCATATCACTCCTCCACACACACACACACACACACACACACACACACCAGGCCTTGAGACAATCTTATTCAAAAAAAATTCTTGCAAAGCCACACTTGTGCTGAAGTCCACATCTCCAGTATTACTTCTGTGGGCTTCTGGGTTGCAGCATAAGTGACGTGACAGACTCTAATGGAGAGGGACAGGTGACGCACGTTTGGGGAAGGCATCCCTTGAGGCACACAGTGAACCAGGTTGGAGACCGTATGTGTGAAATGTCACTTTGAATCAGCAAATCAGTAGGCTTTCAGTAGAAGCAACCGGTATGTAGCCACACTATGTGTGATATATGGGGAGGAGGATTACACAGAAAAAATTTGGGGGGTGTGTGTGCCACTGAATGACAGGTTTCGGTGAGTTTCTTAGGTGTTAACATGTTAACATTATGTAATGTTAAAAGATGCACTGTATGCTCCTGTGTATTATACCTGTTTTGAAATGTTGCTGCTCATTGATGAAAGCTTATATAATTTGCTGGTGATATAAAGTGGATTTTCAATCATTTAATGTGCCCATATCCTCAATAAGAACATTTGCCAAGCTTCATGCCTCTCCACATGTGTTATATCAATGTAATGCTTCGCCAGGTAGCCTCTCTGTGAATCTGAATGTGCGTGTTTATGAAATTTGGTGTTTAGGTAGAAGATTTTGAAGCATAGGGGTTATGTGGTCGCTCTTGTCTGTCTGTCCATCCTTCTGTCACCAGGATCACTCAAAAAGCACTGGACAGACTTGCATGAAACTTGGTGAGAAGGGTGATCATGGGCCAGCGGAGAAGTGATGAACTTTTTTGCCAAATGGCCTCAAAGGGGCGTGTCAAAGAGTGGGGTTTAGCACAATTAGGACCACAGTTTCCAAAAGCATCCATGTAACATCATGCAATCTGGCAAGTCAACACTGACCAAAAGGTTTATCCAAAAGGTGTGTGTCCTATGATGCAACATTGCAGAAAGGTGCGGGGCTTAGCACAAACAGGGATGTCGCTTCTATCTGCCACCTTGGCAGAACAACATTTGTGATATTTTTTCCAGTCGCTCAAATGTTTTGTGTGAACTTGTGTTTTGTGATTACATGAATATAATCAGTACTACATGTGATATGTTACTCCAAAAACATGATTGCATTTACCTTGGGTACTAGTTGATAAGGCGTTTCACTGTAAGAAAATAACCAAAAGATTAAAAAATATATATATATATATTTTTTTTATTTCACATTCTTCCCTATCTATTAATGTGCTATACACTTAATGGAGCTGTTTTTGCCTGCATGCATCAACCACTTAGCTCAGGGTCTCCCACTTCATCCTCCCACACACATGGAAACACATAAACTGCTCAAGACTAACATAAAAAGCCAGTTACATGCACACAAGAACTTGCCTATTGCTGATATGTCATGCTTGATGATAAATTCCTTAAAATGACAATGAAGTTTGGTAACAGTTTAGTAACTGTATATGTTCTTGAGTTCAAGTTTATATTCTAACACCTGGGTTCACTGGGGATTCTGCTTTACAATACAGATCTTCTGCTTTTTACCTCTCCATTCATGTGCGCTGCGGCCCCAAATGGTTCTGAAACCCATACTTCTATCTAAAATGTGAACAAGTTACAAAAAAAAACCAAAAACTGTTCTAAGGCAGAACTCCAGGTGAACCCGGGTGTCAGAATATAGCCTTATACTGAGCTCACAAACATATACAGACAAATATGTTACGAAATGTCTGTGTCACTTTAAGGTTTTTGCACGTATCGCAGAAGAGGGGTCTGCTTATATTCGTGTTTTTATATTTCTTGTGCTACAATTATTTCTTGGCTAGGTCCTTATGTGCCTGCTCCTCAGGAGGCTACAAGCAATCTGACTCATTTCCCTCCTGTAATAAACTGCAGCTGTTGGTATTAATGCGGCTCCCATGTAACTTTCCTGCAATTTATCCAGTGTTGATACTCAAGATCTAAAGGCTGATTTCGAAAACAGCTGTGAAAAATAGTAACAACTCAAGGTATGCTGGCTAAGTGCTGCAACTTGTGAAGCCTGAGAGGCTCATGCTTATTGGCTGCATCTTGTTTATATATATTTAAATAACCTTCCAATAAAGTGACTAATATTGTGGAGCTCTACATCTTGATGACAGCATTCATACTCTGAATATGTCCGTAATGAAAGTAAAAATTGGACTGTGTTTACCGTACATGCTCCTTGTCATGAAGGAGGTGAGTCTCATTCGGATAGTTACCAAACAAGTTTTTTCCAACTTTTGAATGTCTCGGGGAGCAGATTTGGCTAACTATAAGTCACAGAGGTCACCTACAGGGTTGAGGCACTCTGAGTGTAAATTTGACAGCGTTTGAATTAGTGAAGGAATGGGACCAGATCCTGGAGAGCAGCCAGCACCGGACTGATTGGCGAGACAGGTAATCCACATATTTTCTTTTATCTGAACCCCCAGTTTTTTTTTTTTTGTTTTTTTTTTTGGTGTGTTGCTCAATGCCTGCACAGTTGGAACAAACTTGGAACTGGATAGGTGGTTTCAAGCTGTGCTTTTTGTCCAAAAATGGACCTCCTATGAGTCACCCAGCCAGACCGGTCGGGTCCCAATATCCAACTGAAAAATGATTTTAACTACGTCACACAAATCAAGGTAGCATACCAAATAACATGCGACATACATGGAAATGGTTGTCAGGTTGTTGGTGAACAGGTTTTATCCATCTTCAGTGAGACAGCTTCATCTTGATCAGAGATCTCTTTGGACTTTTCCCTTATTTTTAAACATTAGATATGTTATATGTAGCGGCCCTCCATGTGATTCTCATCATCTCCTCTAAACATGACATGTCTAGCCAAGGGATTATTTAATCTGTTCAGTTAGAAAATCTATAAAACATGTAATCAAATTTAATCACATGATTACATTATTAACAGTCATGATTCCCACAGTATTCTGAAAGCAACATATAGGGTTACTCTGTGGCTTCTAAGTCCCCCCCCCCCCAACCCCAATAACTGTATTACAATGGAGCAGGTATATTTTGCTGAAAAGACGAGCAGATGACTGAACACAAACCTCTGCAAAAATGATTTTCCTTAATGTTGATCAAACTTAAATGTGGTGGAAAGTATTTTCTCCTTTAACCTGGGGCAAGATCACAGATAGAGGCTAATGATTTCTTTAGGAAATAAAGTTGTTTCACAGTTTAAGTGGGAATTACAGTTCAATTGATAATGCTCCCTCAGGGCACAGCCATCCTTTGACTAGGACACCAAATAGCGCCAAACAGAGCTCTCATCAATAAGTCATTGGAGGTTAGCTTAGTGTTTGGAAAATGGATGGTTACTCAAGTAGAGAGAGTCAAAGTATTGGCTATTTAAGACCTTAAGGCAAACAAACAGTATATGAAGGACACTGTGGAGAACATTTAGATGTTAGATAAAAACATGCATCTGTACATAAACAGGCTTTAGAAATTAGTTGAGGATTGTGGTTATAATTATGTCTCCACTGTAAGTGAATTCTTCATTTTTTGACACTGTTTATTCGCCCAAAACAAAGCATGATTTTGAGTAGGCAGACATAGCAACTGAATCTCAATTTCTGAAGGAAAAATAACACGAAACTGTAACATGATGTCCTGGTTCTGTACACTTAATTTGATTTTAATTTGATCTGAATGACACATGAATAATCCCTGATTTGTGGGGAACTTGGGTACACAGTGAATGCACTGTGTGCATGTGCATGCACTGCATACGTGAATCATTGTGTGTGAAGACGATGATTGACAATCCTGATGTGTGTTTTTTCATCTTGCTCAAATCTGTCACCACTGATAGTTATGATTAAAGCTGCTTAGAAAAATACCACACCAGATAAGGAACCCATGATGGCGTATTAGGGCCATTGTTGGGAAAAAAAAAAAAAAAAAATACAGGGCCGGGAAGGGGGGTAATATTCAGAGTAAAAAAAAAAAATCCCTCCAAATTTCCAATATTAAAGTCATAAATTTACAAGAACAAAACTCACAAATTCATGACAAAAAATAGAGAGCGCTCAGATTATAAAGTCACAAATTTACAACTGAATCGCTTCACTTTGCGAGGCTGGATCAGTAACAGTAACAGATCAGTAACAAGGAAATACTAATGATTTTAGCCCAGCATCACAATATTGTTTTCTTCTAAATCAGCCCAACTCTCTTCTTTCCTTCTATTTTTCTGGGGCGTTTTTTCTCGTAAATTTGTGACTTTATAATCTCAGAATTTTTTATTTTTTCATTAATTTGTGTTTTTTTCTCTTTATAAATTTATGGCTTTAATCTCAGAATTTCAGATTTTTTTCCCCACAAATTTGTGACTTTATAATATCTGAATTTTTGATTTCTTTTCCTAATAAATTTGTGAGTTTTTTTGTCATTAATTTACCACTTTACTCTCAGAGAATAACCACGTTTTTTTCTCGTAAATTTACGACTTTAATTGCAGAGTAATCTGGAGTTTTTTTTCTCAGGATATTACACCCTCCTTGCCTTTTTTTCCCTCCTTATAATGGCACTAATACACCATCATAGGAACCTGTTTGCATTCAGCTTTCAGTTCACTGATTTATTGCTATGTTATGAGTACAAATTTGCCCTGCTTGAGAAAAATATCCATCTTGTGTGGCAAGAACCACAAATTGCTACTCTGTACACAGATTTGAAATTCACTGTGGGGAGAAAAAAAAACAAAAAAAACATCATACTTGACAAAGGCAAATTGAAAGCAGAAGTTGTGGTGCATGAGCAATACTGTCCCCAGCTAGGGTAACCAGACGATTTCCCCACTGGCTCAGGAGTGGCCAAGAAAGCTCATAACTGAGTGATACAGTGTGCCCTTTGACGAGCATGTGGGAGGTCCACAGCTCATGGCAACAATAGCTGAGGACAGCTGATCCCATTTCTAAGCGTGCGTGTTGGCTCTCTCAATAGTATTCAATAGACATGGCTAATATCTGTGCCGTTTCTACTAGGGCACTAATCATTTCATCACTCAGCTACATGATTTTATGTTGCCATAATATAAGTCTGATATACACCTTAATGAAAATAATCTTGAGACTAATTTCCTTTTAAAAGAACTCAGACACTTAAGCCTGATTATTTTTTATAATAGTAAAATGCTATTATTGGTGTTGTTTTCAGCAACTGAATGAAAATATCAAAGATGCACAACTGAGTTATTGCTCTTCACTTTATCCCTTTGCTTCAACAGTAAAATTAGAGCAGAGAAAAGTATTTCCACACATACAGACTACAGACTATATTTAACTAACTGCAGCTGAAACCTCAGGAACTGAACTTAAAGGCCATAGGTAACAAAAACTGTAAACTGTATTCTGTGGAAAGCAGGAAAAAAACAGCTGCATGTATTTAAAGGAAGGAAGGAAATTGTGTATACTCATTAAATTGTAATATGATTAATTAAGACAAAATATTACCTGGGGGTGTATATTAGCGTAGAGTTGCATTTAGGAACGCTAGCTATTGGCCATTTGGTGCTGAAAAATGGAAATGAGGGTGGATGCTGTAATAAATGCTGAGCCAGCCATTTAAAGGCAAGGTGTAAAGGTACTTTTTTCCAAATGCATATTTCAGTTGTCATTTTGTATTTTTCTGTTTCGTTATGAGAGTAGGAGCCTCAGCTCGTGCACCACAGTTCTAAATCAACTTCTCTTCATACTCTCCTACCTTTGGGCAAGACTATGGTTTTCTTCCCAAAAGTCCTCTTTCTAACTACCATATCAGAATGCACAATGTAAGAGTGGTTATTCATTATGTTTGTCTTTTGCACATGATCTCCTTGTTCTTCAGTCTTGCAATGCCTTCATGCATTTCACTTCAAATATTAAATGTAAATATTATAAATGTATCCTACATTTTCAGCTTAATTTCAGATCCTCTCTGCAGTAACAAGTGGTTTGATCAGCCTTAAGCAGGGTCATGAGGTAGGCTATCTGGATGAAACAATTATTGGTGAATAGATCACATTCACTGCACTTTCAAAAGCAATTTGTGAAAATGACACCATGCACAGTTTGCAGAATGTAAAAGGTTAATCATGCTGTTTTTTGTGTCATAGAGATCGAGCTAGATGCCAGTGTAGCTGCCTTGTCCTTGTTTGTACAAACAGCTTCTACTTAGTAGATGAGCTGTCTCTGCTGAAAAATGCACTGTCGCTGCTCGTGTCACTGCTCTGAAAAGCATACTGCATCTTGACGCTCTTCTAAAAAAAGTAGTGGAAATGAGATTTCCCTGGAAGTGCTGAAGGCAGTGGATATTGCTGAACTATCATGGCTGACACGTCTCTTCAATGTCACATGGATGTCAGGGTCAGTGCCCTGGGACTGGCAGACAGGTGGTGGTCCCCATATTTTAAAAAAGGGGACCCAAGGGTGTGTTCCAGCTATTTGTGTCCTGGAAAGGACGGTACGATTCAGCTAACAAACCTCAGACTCACTGGTGAAACTCATTTGTGTACAAAGAGGATTACAGAAGATTAAAACCCCAGTTGAGGTGTGCAGATTTATAGTTAGGGTTAACATTTCACAAGAACACGTTTTTTTCATTATTATTTATGAGCTGCTGCAAAAGGAACAGTGTCAATCTGTATAAAATGGCTTTCACCGCCCCATGATGAAGAGTGAAAAATTTCACATGGTTGCATGCATTGGCTGTATTCGGCTTTGGAAAACCATATGGCATTGTGTGATTACACTTCAGCAAAGAAAAAAAAACAGCAATTTAACCATGGCAGAGGATTAAGAAAGCACTAATGGTATCCATGGACAGTCAAATTCATACATTCAGCCTTAATCCAAATATAAAATCCGTTGAAAAGGAAAACTGCATGTAGGGATCATTACATTTGTGAGTATTATATGTAATATTATCCTGCAAAACCTCAGCAAGACCCAAATTTGGATTCAAGTGTGCTGACAGTCTACAGTTCAGAAACCTATGGTGTTGAATGATGTTATCCAAGAGGACAATGAAGCTGTTATGACATTATAATGTGAAAACTGGGGCTGGCGTCTACATTATGAAATGCACGGTGAAGAACTTTTTAGAGAAACTTCAGCTGAGTTGCAGGGAGACTTGTAACTGAACTAGTAGTTAGCAAACTCTAGGGTAGCTATACTTAGGCTATCTGGATTTTACAAGTCAGAAATGTCAGGTGTATTTTATATGTATGCTAAACATAACTGTTACCCCAGCAAAATGAAGACAATGGGGATGACACATACTTCTGTCTCCAGCTCGAGTTCCCTCTCCCTCTGTTTTTCTTTTTTTATATCTCGATTTTTCTACCGTGCACCTAATGGCTTTGACATCCTTATAGCGCTGGGAAGACTCTATTACAATGAAAAGTTAATCTGGATTTCTGTGACACGGTTTATTTACCAGTCACTACCCATACCCCGCTTACAAGTGTCATTTCCCAGAACTGATTCTCAAATAATGAACCACGGGTAACATGGGTTGTTACATCATGCTATTTTTGTGCAATTTGGCCAATTTGCAGCTGCATATTAACATGAGTACCAATGCCTGTGCTTGTGTCTGTACGCATGGAGGGAACTGTCAGTTTGGCTGGGTGCACCTGTCAGTTTGCCTGCGCTAGCTGCACCTGATCCAGCCATGGACCATATTATTAGGGGCACCTGTGCCAGCTTTAGACTACAGGGTTCGGGGTGCCTGATGGGAGTTTATTTGAGGGAGGAAAAATGTTCCATATCACCCTTAACTAGAGGGTCACCATCTGCCACTATGCAGTAGTTGCACTCACTAAAACTTACTCTGCAAAAGTCGACTGAATACTTATGAATATATAGCAGCATGAGCTAAATGTCGGTAATTTAGGAATTTGTTTAACACCATGGTGTGTGTTTTGGTAGCTCAGTGGGTTCAACGCCCCAGGTTCAAGCCCAGACCCGGATCTTTGTCTCATGTCGTTCCCTTCTTCCCCCTCTCTCCAGTCTCATCTGTCTAATTAGGGCAAAATCCACTAATTAAAAGAAAAAAAAAAAGATTACTTACTTGATGTTTAAGAGTTGAGATAGTACATGTTTTCTGCAGCTTAGTTGTCAGGAAATCTCATTGTTATCAGTTTTGATGGTAGAAAAGGGAAATTATGTTTTAAAATGACTGGCCTCTATAAAATGTGTACTGTATAGCAAGTGGCAGTGTCATATTAAAGTATATATTCTGTGCTATTTATGTACTGTTTTTCCATAAGGGATAAACTTGACAGCAAACACATAACAACACACAAAAATAAATATGTAATATGCACCCTGCCAGCATATTTATAATAACTTCTTATCAAGACAATATGCGTCTCCTCATGGTGAATGAAAAAATGTATATTACCTTTTGGTAAGCATTCTCCTCCCAAGTGCAAACCTTAAAGCAACATTCTTTGTCCTCACCCTTTGTTCAGCAACCAAAAATATCACACAGTTGAGACCAATTTTTTAATGATTTGAATAAATTCCTCCTCTGAAAGTCCTCTTTTTTTTTTGTTTTTGTTATTTTTTTTTTGACTGAGCATCTTCAAACTAGAAGGATGCCTTTCTTGATGTTTGTGAGGGGTAAAAGAAGCACAGCATATTCCTGGGAGGGAATGACTGTCGACAGCCTGTCAAGTTCAAAGGCATCTTCAGAGAGGGACACTACCTCTGCTCCAAAACCAGTAAACAATGCAATCTGACTCATCACAGGCATTAGCAAGATGCTAATGAAAGGGACGATCTATATCAAAATATGAATAACATGGAGATGTCACTGTGCTCCTATTGTCTCAGCTGTTTTCTATTATTTATGACAATCAATTGAGAAAACAACCTCAGGGTGACTGCAAATTGTTACTGAGAAAACAATGTATTCAAAATCGCATAATTTTCTTGTCATTTGGGAAAATGTGAGGAGTTTGAAATGGATCAAATTTTTTGCCACAGGCCACAAGCAGTTCAGACAATTACGGATGATGGGTTTGGGAATGTGGGGGTGAATTTAGGGTCTGTGGGGTTTTGAATCTTCAACAGAATATAGCAGATACTTATATAAGCGTCAGGAAAAAAGCTGCAGACACTTTGTTCATTTCTCTCCCTCCTACCTGTCTTTTTCCCACTATCGCACCCTCCCTTTCCCTGTCTCTTTCTCGCTCTTCTCCACTTTCTCTCATCCTCACCAACACAGAGGCACTCAAGCACATATAATACACTCCTCAATTTTCAATGCCGGGATCATCACCGTTTTCCAAATGATTTTCTTCGACTACACTTGTTTCACTGATAGAATAATCAATCACATTCACAGGAAAGAGATGACAGCATTAGAAAATGTCAAACCCCTACATATGTATTGTGAAGCAACAATGAAAGGCGAACCAAAAAAGCATCGCCGCATTTTGTCACCTCCTGTCTTCCTACATGAGCAGCAAACGTGGTTGTATGCTTTGTCACTTTGTGAAAATTGGAGACACTTGTCACAGCTAGAGCCACTCTCGATATTTGATTAACAATTTAAAAACCGTGACTTGTTGAAAAAAATCTGCTACTTTACTCATCAGTTTTATCAGGATTATGTGGTTTATTGCTTGTCTCTTGCAATCAGGGAAACATGGGGTATTACATTTTTTTTTTTTTTTTTTTTTTTTTTTTACAATATATCAGCTAAAAAACTAAAACTAAAACTAAATAAATAAGTAGAAGAAGGATGACAATGTGTACACAAACTGGAGACTATGTTTTGCCTCATGCTGCTCACTGCACCTTGCCTACAGCACATATAACATTGATGTCACAGTATACTGTTTGTACCAAATTGTTTGTACCATTTCCTATACTGAGTAAAAACCTTCTCTTCATCTTTATTGTCCTCATTTGTGACTGCAAGGGTGGAAGTAAGCAACTACATGTATTGCAGATATGGTAATTAATTTCTTCATACTTAGTTTTTTTTTTTTTTTTTTTTTAAGTCAGTACTTTTGATTTTGGTATGTTTTGCTGTACTTAACTAAATTTTTAACATCCATAACAGAGTACAAATTCTGTAGGATCCACATGAGCAAGGTGAATTCAATCAGCAGAGAATAATAATGTGTCTGTGCTCTGTGCAGTTTATTTAATTAAGATTTTTTCCGATAAAAAAGTTTGAACTTTTGGAAGTTTTTCCTGAAATGGATAGAAAAGATCAAATGCAATAACCTACTAATCTCTTTTCTAAAATAAAATAAAATAATAAAAAAAAAATCACCTCTGTAATTTTACTCGGAGTATCCTTTAAATTAGCTACTTTATTTAATTTTACTAAAATAAACTGTTACTCCAGCAATTTTACTTGTGCTTAAATTTAATTTCGGCAAGGTCACAGTACCTCGACTTGAGGAGGACGTTTTAGCACTCTTTCACCCCTGTGTGATTGTTATGGATTTTATTGGGGAAATCGATAAGAGATATTGGCTTTTACCTGGAGCTTCCTCATCAGTGTACTTCATGAAAAAGTCATTTTGTACATTCGGTGTTTGTGCGTAATTTGTCTATGCTCTACTTGTGGGCGTTTATTTTACTGGGTAAACCCTCCTGTCCATGGCTGGCGACTGTGTTGCGGGTGTTTTGGAAGTACCAAACCCACCAAGTCAAATATCCCAGTTTAGTTGGTGGACCTAGTCTTACTGCACCATGAGCGCGTTTTGAGGCTTGTATCATACCCTACTCACTCATCAGCGAGTCCTGCCGCCTGAAGATGTGGTTGGCTCCCTGCCTAACGCGCTGGTTTCCCCTGTGAACTGTAAAATAAGGGCTTCATCTACTGCCCAAGGAGGTATCAGGTTTAAGTAGGGCTCTAACTCGCCCATAAATTATGAGCCTGGTGTTTGGTTTGTTTGCTCCTCTGTGCCGCCGGTGGAAGGCATCGGGGATGGCGCCTCCCTCCTTCTCCTCTCATCCTCTCCCTCCCCTGTATCTCACCGCTCCCTGGGGTGTGTCTGTGGCAGCGCCTCTCCTCTCCACGCCGAGTGAGTGAGAGAGAGAGAGAGAGAGAGAGAGAGAATGTGTGTGTGTGTGTGTGTGTGTGTGTGTGTGTGTGTGTATGTGTAAGTGTGTGTGTGTGTTGCGCGCTGCTGTTGCTACCGCCTCCTCCCTCGTCTCTGCATCTGCTGCAGAGCTTAGCCAACATGCATCTATGCTCTCTCCCTCTCCCTCCTCTCTCTCTCTCTCTGTTTCACCACCTTCCTCTTTCTACCTATCCCTCCGCCCCCCTCTAAACACACCCTTTTTTTTCTCAGTGGAAGGCAGCTCACACCTCCACGCACGGAGTCGTGGGAGAGATGGGGCAGTCACTACTCGTCACTTTGGAGTATTGAGGACAGCGGTGAACCGGAGGAGAGCGCCCGGATAGGATAGGAGCCGTGAAACCCACATCACTCACCGCGGAATTGAGCAAGTCCCCCTCCCTCTCCTCTCCTCCCTCCCTCCTCCCTCTCCCTAGTCTGCAGCCTCCAAGAACAGCCGCCGCATCATTTTTTCAGAGCAGCACCCTCCCCTCCCTCCCTCTCTGTTGCTCTCTGTCGTAGACTCTCCATCTCCCTTTCTGCTGCTTGCACCACTGTGGGAATGCAGCGAAGGTAAACGAGTCGCAGAGGCCTGATTTTTTTTCTCCTCCTCAATATCGGATCTATCATCATAATGACGGTCTGCAGACAGACAGCTGGAGACACACTGCTGTCAGTCCGGGAAATCTGAGGTGGTGGAGGGGGGTGATCGGGATAGGGATTGGACCAGGATCAGTTGGATTTAGCCCGCCACCCCCAACACCACCACCACCCATCTCATTGGCAGATCACATCAGATCCCTTTGCGCGCTGTCTCGCTTCAGTTTCGGCGGCTTTCACCGGCTTTCTCCGTACTGGATTACCGACAGAAACTGCCGGAGCAGCCAAATTGTGGTCGGACATGGAGAAGTGAGGGCAGCCTCAGGGTAACTTGAAGTACAAAGACACCTGCAAGAGAAAAAAGAAGCTCTCTGTTGAAATTTAAGAAAAGGTAAAATGAGATGAATTATGGGTTACTCCCAATGAAATAAGAGGGGCTGAAGGAATAGAGGGAATTTCTTTGGATTTTATTAAAGACCCAAAGTGCGGCTGAAAATCAAGCAATTGAGTGTGGAGAAGGGTTCTGCCCTAGCCTGGCTTGTTTTAATCCCCGAATACACACACTCACACAACTGACACACGCACATGGATTTACAGCTCCAGTCTGAAGCTCGCCACGCAGTGGATCGATATTCTTCTACCTTCTTTTTGCATCGGCTTTTTTAACAAGGGAGTGAAACATCCTGGGATTTATCAACGCTTCGCTACCGCTGAACTACAGTGAGGCGCCCCCCCCCCGCCCCGCGTCGCTCCCTCACCTGTCCATAACCTGTGCTGCTTGTGTTGAAGTGTGTGTGTGTGTGTGTGTGCCTGTGCTTGTGCGTGTGTGTGTTTGGTTTGCTGTCCGCCAGAGGGAGTGTATATTGCTTGTATATGCATTTGAGTGCTCTGCCAGCATCTAATTAGTTGTACTTGACTGTGAGTGATTGTGTGTGCTTGTGCGTGCACATTACTTAATATATATGTATGCATGTAGGTACATAGGCATTTTGTGGTTGCTTATTTAAGATGCCCAGTGTTTGTTCTGCACCACATTCCCTTCCTTGTACATGCCCTTTTGTCATTTGGCCTCCTGTCTGACCTCCCTAACCCCTTAAAAGAGAAAAAGCCCTGGCATGATGAGTGAGCGCTCTGGTGCAAGCACTCTAGCAGCCATGACGCTGGAGGAGCCAGGGGGCGAACAGGCTTCTCCCCGTGCCGCTGGCCCTCTACGCTGCGGCCCATGTGCCGTGTGGCCTCGCCAGCAGACCTGGCTGTGTGCCGTGCCCCTAGTAATGGGCTTTGTGGGACTGGGACTCAGTCTCATGCTGCTGAAATGGATTGTGGTGGGATCTGTCCAGGACTATGTTCCCACTGACCTGGTGGATCCTAAAGGTAGCATTGGACAGGACCCTATATTTCTCTCCAAACCCAGTGCCATGCCCAAGGGGCCTGACATTTCCACCGCCACCTCTACTTCAGCTGCCACGACCACAGCAATGGTGTCGACTACCACCCCGCTAGCTGCTGATGGTACGGCCCCAGCGCCGAGAACTCGATCTGGGCCACCAGCCAACCACTCGGCCAATGGCAGCACTGCCAATGGAGACGGTAACCGTGCCCCACACCTCCATAACCGCGTTGGCACCCACATTAGCGGGACTGCAGGCACTGCCACCACCACTCGTGCCACCCGGCTCACCCCACCACCCAGCGGTAAGGAGGTTACCCCACGCACTGTCAGAAAAAGTAGCAGCTCCAGTAATGGACGTAATGCACCCTCCAACGCAAAGCCAGGCCAGACTTCTGCTACGACTGTCAGCACCACAACATCCACCACGACAACTACTACTGTGAAGATCGCCACCAAAGTGCAGCCACCCACCTCCCAGCCATCCGTCCCAGCCAAGCCAACTTCACGCTGGAACCATGGGCGTTCAGCCAAGGGCCCCGCCACACGCCCACACCACCGCTTCCGAACACGTAAGTCCAGTTTCTTTTTGGTTTATGGGATTGGGCATGTTGGTTTGCAATGGTATATGTGTGTGTGTGTGTGTGTGCACATTATGGTCATGTGTGAAACTTGGGATGAGTGTTTAACAAGAGTGCTTTGCTTGGCCACTTTGGCAGAAATAACAGTATATGGATCTAGCTGCTAATATATTACTTTACCTCTGAGAAGAAAAACAACAACAACAACAACAACAACATGCTTTTTACATCAAATGCTTTGATATGACCCATGTTGTGAGAATATAGCGTAAATGATTTCCTGTTATATCTGCATACTCATAATGTTAATAGTATTCATTAGCACTGGCAGATATCAGGCAATATTGTCAGTATTTTCAGCCTCTCTCATCTTTATCGGTGACTTGTGCATTAATCTGATATGGATCTCAACCCCTGTGGACATTTTTTTCTTTTTTTCGTGCACTGGGGTTTAAGTATCATTAACAAAAGGGCTCCATCTCTTAGAATTTATTTTGTTTTGTGTACTTGAGTCGGGATGTTAAAGCTTTGTGATGTGTGCTGCGACCAAAGGACGAAGAACCAGTTTACAGGAGCTGGTGAGGTGTCGAGGTGGGAGAGAGGATAGCTCTCACCTCCTGTCTGGAAGATTCACATATACCAGGGCCACACATCCCATTTTAAATGAGAGGATAGTGGGAGCACAGTGTTGCAGGTACAGCTTTTACACTGCAGCCCTGGGAGAGGGAAAGGAGAGAGAAAAAGAGAAGGCTCATCAGAAAGAAAGGAAGATGGATAGGGGGATGAAAATAAGGTAGGCAGGAAGGGACAACTGGATGTAGATGAGGTAAGCAAAGGAGACAAAAAGGGAAAAAAAATACTTTGAAAAAGAGCATAAAGCTGACGAGAGCCAGGGGATGGAGTGGGAAAGCAGAGAATGCAGGAAGCATAACAAAGAACGAGAATGAAGAGTGGGAGCTCTGAGTAGAGAGAGATGGCAGATGGAGTGGGCTAAGTGAGGGAAAGGCTTGAGGGAGATAGAGAGAATAAAGCAGGGGAGCTGTGAATTTTGCATATTTAGTATTGTGTAAAAAAGGAACGCTCCCTGATTATTTATGCCACAAGGGACATGTATTTTAACATCAGGCATTTTTTTTTTAGATATGCGGATGGGGGGGTAGGTGAGTGTAATCTTGAGTATTGACTATGCTTGTGACTAATTATTAATGGAGTGTCTTTGTAACACTCTCTTCTCCAACTAATTCTGACATGCTGGAATATGGCATTTTGGCGGATTTGACTTAATAAGTGTCACTGGGTTATGATTAATGTTTATGCATGAGGACACTGTATTCACCTTAACTTGTCTCACTGGGATTCAGAGATAAATAAGCTTGAATTGATCAACATGCTGTTGCATAAATAGTTAAGGGATTGCACTGGGGAAATAAATTGTTGCAAATGGCTAATGTCTGTTCTTTCTGGCAAATTGCTCTTTAATCGTCACAAATAGCTGGAGGGCACTGACAAAGAATTGGGAAATGGGTTGAAAACATCCTGTGTCATTCCTCCACATTTTACAATCGGTGGAAACTGGTGTGAATCATATATCTGGACAGCAGCTCTGATTGACCTCATATTCCCTTCTCGTCCATCTTTTGGACTTCTCAATGCTGTTGATTCCTTATGGGTAGATATCCCAAGCATTTATCAGGTGAATGATCTGTTTCTTTACCTTTGGCGAAAATATTTTCAGGATGACTTGCTTCAGCTCAATACTAAACCACATATACAGCGTACAGGAATGCATGGCTTTGATGTTATTAACTTAAGGACATTGCCATTTATGTCATTTAAAACTCAGCTGCCAGACAGTTTCATTGGTCAGCTTCCTCTTGTGATTTTCTGTGAGCATGTGTGTGTGTATAAAAGGGTGCTGCTTGAAAAGCTCAAGTGTTCTCCAACTGTCTTCCGTTAATAAAAGCTTTCAAACATGCAAGTAATCATCGGTGGAGGTTGATGTTGTTGACAATTCTTCAGCCTACAAGGTGACATCATGCAGAGTGGGCTGACGTTCGGCCCACTCATAAAATCTTTATCCTTCCATTTGGTAAATATCTGTCAGGCAATAGGTGGCCGTTGACAGGCGAGAAAAATAAACCTCTGCTATGTTCAGTGAGGTGAAGTTCCAGTGTATCGAGTCTGACTGACTTTTATCAAGGTATCAGTAAACTGGGTGTTTCCGAAATGGACATGGCAACTTAACAAGAACACAAGCCGGAAACTTTCCCGAAATCCTTTGAACTTGAGATCTGCGGAAACTGATGACAGCTTTAAGCTCTGCTCCCTTTTCCTGTTTGCCATGTCACCATGGCAGCAGGCAAGTATTATTAGAGCTCTTTGGCAAGCTTAGGTTACATCTGATGATGTCAGTGACAATAATAAAGGCTCCAGTAAAAAATCATGATATTTAAAGACACACAGATCCAATGGCTCTGCACAGACAATACGTACAGTTGATTGAAAAAAAAAAAATCCTGCATATACAATATACAGGCAAATCACAACTTGTAACATTTTAAACACTAATGTAACATTTATAAGTAAGGAGGGTCAGGTTAATAACTAAATACTTGGCCACAAAATTATTGGGTAGGGAATATGTATAGGTGTTGACCTTTAGTCTAGCAGTCCAGTGTTCGCTTTGACTGTGCTATAAATTCACTCTTCTGGAGTCCAGAAACTGCAAACTAAATTGATGAGAGTGATATCATTTCTGAAGTAGAGTTTCATTATAATTCCTGGAAATTTTTTTTTTAACCTTGTTTTCTGGTGTGGTATTCTCATTTTGAGTTGCATATCCTAAATACTGAAATCAGATGTTAGGCAGCACTCCCCCTCGAGCATATTGAGTTTTTTTGAGCATATTGAGGTTTTGTGGTAGCCTTTTAGTGTGTGTTGTGTCCATTTCAGAAAACACCTGCCTTTAAATCTAAGAAATATAATTTGTTTTTGCCATTTCTGAAAATGAAATTGCATAGACTTTTTAAGACAAGTCATGTAAAAAATCAAGGGCCCTCAAACATATTTACCATTTGGTAAAATCAGTTCTGATGTATTTACTGTATTGCCTTTAACCCATCCAGGAATATTAACAGTTTCTACCCATTTTACTATAGGAGTTTTGATAAATCATGATGTCTTTCTATTGGCCTGTTTAACTTGTTTTATTTTATCACCATAGACATGCTAATTTAATGTTTTTCTACTGGGCAAAAGTGAAGACTAGGCTGCTACTTATTGCATATTGGCTGCTAAAATTATTAAAACAAGCTGACAGATAAGCTCGGTGTGAATATGCAGATTGGCCTAATACCACCATATACTCACTGTAAGCAATCTGCGAGCTAATGGATAGCTTTAGATGAAACCTTAAGTGAATTTACTTTGTAATTTAAATTTTTTGTTAAAAAAAGAAAAGAAAAACAAAAAGACAAAGAAAATCAATGTTGGAATCAAACACATTGGCTTGCTTATATCATAACCAATTTACTATTAGGGCCTATGATTGCACAGGAGACTTATATCATTTCCCCCCTAAATACTGTGCTACAAGGTTTGCTTTGTACCTCCTTAAGAGGAAATACCATGCATCCAAAACACACTAAATCAACTGAGGCACATTATACAACCGTATTTTTTTAGAAACCCCATCCCAATGCGTGCACAAAGAGGCACTTAATGACAAAGATAAGTGTGAGGTCTGCATACTGATGCATGCTGCTTTGGTTTTGAATACTCTTTGCACAGACTCAACCCTGAAACAGAGCCTTTTTGTCTTCCTGTAGCTCACTGGCTGAAGTTGTGTATGTACCATTTGAAGAAAAACACATTATACCACTAAAGCGCAGGGTCAGAGATCTTGGCAAGAGCCATGTTTGATTGAATTCAAAAGCTGGAATTAGTACAATCTCTCAATCTCTCTGTGTCTCAGAAGTGTTTTTGAAGCTTAATTCCTGAATTTGTGGCAAAACCAAGGCTGCACATCTACTGGTTTGTGAAGAACTTTGTCGTAGTGAAGTCAGGGCTCTGTGGTGGTATTGGCTTCTTATTGCTGTGTAGTCTTTGATATTATGGCTGTCAATTGAAATGTGCTCTGTTAATTGGAAATTTTGTCTGTTTACATAACCCTACATAACTGTTTGCAGCATTTATGTATGACAGTATATTGCAAACATGACACCAACACATTAAGTATTCCTTGGACCACAGCACTACCTTTTATTAAAGTAACTGTGGGGTTTATGCATTGCAGACATTTTCAAAAGCTTCGCTGCATTTAGCTTCATTTAATTTCAAGTTGTGCAATGTGATGTATTCATCATCATGTAACGATACACAGAATGCCTTGGTTGATGATGAAACGCTCTGTAAAACATTTCAGGTGCATTCATCTCCATCCCCGGCCAAGTGCTCTCATGTTTAAAGAGAAGCCGTGTGCTAATGCAGTTATGCTGTTTGTTCTAGTGTTTCAGCTAAGCTGGGCTGCATATGGGAGACAGTAACATGATTTTAATATCACTCAACTCACTCCCATCGCCCCCGCTATCTGAACGAAATCTAAATGAATCTATGTCTGTGTCCTGGAGGAAAGACAAGCTCTATCTGTTGGGTAACCCATAATATTTTACCCACTCCTTCTGCTGTTCCTGTGCTGTCTCTCTCCCTCTCCCCATGGTTATTGTGTCTCTTCTTTATGTCATTGTATTCCTCTTTCTATTTTTGCTTCCCTTTTGAGCTTTCTATTTCCTTCGTTCTTTAGCTCCTCAGCTCACATTCATGAGCATATAGACACACACAGGAAAAGTAGCACACTTGTGCATACCAAGATAAGCAAGTGTGTACACACAAATAATTTATTAACAGTGCTTTCACATTTGAAGCTATTATATTTCGTATCCCAGTCTGCACCCTCAAGCCCCACGGGTGCACGGTCAGGGACCTAGCAGGTGGATGAAGCAGTACACAATGAATGTGTTAGGGAAAAGCATGGGATAATATGTTAGCTGGGGGCCTGTTCCCCTCTTTGAGAAGCTGGGGATCTTCCTTGGTGATATGTGATTGTAATTCCATGCACATCCTCCAGTTGTGAAGTCACAAGGCAGTCAGCTATCGTAGCAAAGCAGATTTATTTTCCAGATAGGAGAACACAGGGGAACAACGTAGAGAAGGAAAGGCGGCCGTTGTCTCTGATGTCATAGGGAAAGAACACAGCTGATGCTTTTCCTGACACGCAAGCCCCTGTTTTTTGTCCCTGACTATACATGAAGCCTGCACAAAGTACTACTGTAGGGCCAGTGGAGCGTGTAAGGGGGATTAAAAACAAAGATATAAATCCATTTTGTCTCTCTCTCTCTCCAGGGAGGTCAGGCTCAGATTTGCCAGGCTGCCTCTGAGGCCCCTCTGTCTTTCCCCAGACATGCTCTGCTTATTCAGAGGGACTGGCCCAAGCAGGGTTGCCACTGAACAGTGGGGCTTGTGCAGCTTTAGTGATCTACAAATATCCTTCTAGTTGGGAGGCAAGCTTTCATGTCTCAGTTTCTATCATTTTTATGCTCCAAGTTATTGAAGAACATTTCAGCCCAAATTATTTTTTCATGTTTCTCCACAGTCCGTCCTCCTGGTCTTACAAAGTGACTTGCTGCTTAGCATGATGATGCACTTTGATGAGAACACACTGAGTGATACTTTTTGTCTTTTTCTTTTTTGAGACTCATTATTTATTTTACTCTGTGGAAACTGTTCCCTTAGTAAATCAAAGGAGAGTGTTTTTTGTTGTCAAGGTAGGGACATCATATTGTTAGCATTGCTAGTGGATGCACAATGGCTGAATTTAAATCAGAGTGGTACCTTTTAAGGGCATGAACTAGTCCTTTAAATTGGCCACTAGATGTGATGCAAATGGATGCACTGTTATTTTTTGCATATGAAAATGAGGAAAACTATATAGCATGTAGCAACACTGGGTCCACCACAGATACTTGACCCTGACAGGCACCAATTACAACATTAAATACATTCATACATTCAGTAGGGTAAGCCTGCAGGCGGTTTGTCCTCAGTGACAGCACAGTGAATGCTTGAAATTTTGTGGGAATTGCTCCCATGCCCTTTCCACTGCTGGTGCCATACTCTACGCAGTGAACCTCACAGAATCAATAAGGTAGAGAGTGGGAGGCAGTCAAGGTTGAGCAGGGCTACGAGAGAGAGCGAGAGAGCGGAAGGACACAAAGAGGGTATGTTGGATATTTAGGAAAAAAGCATCGGGGTGAAGACTGTCAAAAACCCAGAGAGAAACCAGGGGTAAGTATCCAGCTGGAAAGCCAAAGGCACAGCAATAGAAAGTCAGTGAATGAACCGGCGCTGTTCATTTTACACATCTCTGTCCAGCACTCTGCCCATTCTATTATTATCGCTCTCATTTTAATGTGGATTGTCCTTAAGCTGTGATCCATATTCGATTTTTTTTTTCAGTGCAATCATGTCACCAGACTGTCTGCATGATGTATCCTACAAACCACTGAATCAGCAGGCTATGTAATTTAAGAGTGCATTATATCAGAAGTTATACTGTGTATACATACGTTGTAGTCCACCATTAGTGTCTGTATCTATGGAATCTTGTGCTTTGTTTTCTGGCATAAAGGTAATGAAGAAAGCATTTCCAGCTCTTCACTGACTCCTGGATTATCTTTCCGCCATGTAACAAGAAGATGGGTAGCAGTATCACTTCCGCATATCAGTATTTAGCATGCCACAGTGTGCATAGTAATGCCTTTGAAGATGCTAGAGAGAAAGAGGCTAGCACATGCACTGTGTGCTAAAGGGTTTGGACACACCGAGGTGAAATTGCTACCCAAATTCTCATTACAGCGAAGTAACCTGATCAAAGAGCTTATTTGTACTCCTTTATTTTCTATTCTACTGTAGTTCTGAAGTACCGAGTTTCTTTTCAATATGATTCCTTCTCCAACCAAGACTGATGTCTAAAATTACAAATCAGGGTGTCTGTTACAGACTGTATGTATGTATGTATGCATGTACATGGTTACCAGTAAAACTAAAACTAAGTCTCCGCTATAATGTAATAGATATCGCATGGAGTGAATCTGATGCTTTTATGTGACATCTGACTCTCAAGGTGGGAGTCAAGGGACTCATATTGGTGGAGGAGAAACTCGCCTAAGTACTGAGGCCATCTTAGAACTTCCTAATGTCACCGTGTGATTTATGTGGACAAAATGTCCACCGGGAAGTAGTGGAGAGAAGAAGAGGTAGAGCAGTTGGCAGGGGGCAGGGGCTGAAATATTAATGCATGGGTAGGGAAACATGTGGAATCTGTGTTGCCGGAAGTGTGAATAATTGATGAAGCTTCCCTTTTATAAAGTGCTTGAGATGTCCCATGCTTGGTAGTCGAATGCCAGTAACATGGTATAGGATTTTACTTTACTGCAGTTCCCCTCCACAGTCTGACGTCCAGAGGCAGAGGCACCGATAGTGAGAGGACACTTTTCACAACACTAGATGTCCCTAAACGAAATCTCAACATTGTCAGATTCACAGTCGGCTTTTTTCATTTTTTTTTTTTTTTTTGGCACATCTCTTATATGTGGCAATCCCCCCTGCTGACTTAATGGTTAGTAATGTCTCCACAGAGAAATAAAGGTGTTCTTAGCCCTAAGGAAAGAAATAATCCTAATTGAAAGTAAACAGTGGGATCATTATTGTCTCTGAACATGCCTCCTCCGCATTATATCTTTTCATATTGGAAGAAATGGAGGGTAGAGGACAATTTTAAAGCCTGAGTTCAGCGGTGGTGATGTGTGTGTGTGTGTGTGTGTGTGTGTGTGTGTTGGGAGTACATGATGAGTAATTCTTTTTTTATCCCATTCTGTCATGCCTGCTTACACAAAAGCATGCCACGATGCCTTTGCACTTTTTTCAAATGGGTACCCAATGTCGGCCTGCCACTAATATCATCCCGTTCGTTCGTTCATTCATTCATTCATTCACATGCAGAGAATACGGTGACTTGACAATAGCTCAGGGGGCAATGAGATATATCATGACAGTATTGCATGTGGCTGTGGCACTGCAGAGAGGATTATGGTGCATCATATCTGATCTGAGACTGTTAGATCCCAATATTGAATTACGGACCCTCAGGGGTCTCTGGTTCCGTTATCAATTTGCAAACGGATAAAGTGGGGGGCGGGGGGTGGGAGGTCTGGGGCGAGGGGGGGGAGCCGGATTTGTGGCTTTGTAGCGGGTTTTGGTGGGTTGTTACGAATCTAATAACCAGCCAATTTTTGTCCAAGGGACCACAAGTGGCAACTCGACTGCCATGCCATGTCCTATTTAGGTCTTGTGGAGCTTGAGTCCCCCCCCCCTATTCAGTTGGATATGAGGTTCCATTTTGGAGGGATTACAGCTGTAGTGGCTGCATAAAGCCTTCATTAACCATTTATAACTTATTTATGGCCCACAAATCCTTTAAGGCTTCACACTCTTTGTTGGCTTATAAAAGGGATGCCCAGCTCAGTAAAGTGTCAATGCAACGACTGATATGAAACACTGTGAAGTGATATGATATGATATATGATATGATATGATGAGATATGATATATTTTGAAGTTATTTAAAGTTACATCACTTATATTTATCTGCATGACCAATGCATACTAAAATGTATATTCAAATAAGAATTCTTACAAAAAATTACCTTACACTCCACATTCCATATTCCTAAGGCAATTTGAAATGCAGTCATACTAAAGGTAGTCTTTAATTTGCATATATTTCATTGGCATGAATATTAGACCCCAACCCAAAGTGTGATTTTGTTAGCACTGCATTAATTCCTCTGAATTTATGTATGGCTAGACTTACGCTTTTTGTGGCAGCAGGGAAAAGAGGTTTAAGGCACGACTTCAAACTGAGGTGTGCGCCTCATGTAGAACGTGTTTTCTCACTAGCCCTGCTTAGCATGTAGCATCTGGGTACATGACGAGCCTGCAGGGAAGTGTGGATTGCGGAGGTTGCAGCAGTCGGATTGATTCACTGCAATGTGTGGCCTGCTGCCACCCCCAGTGACGGGAAATGTGCCATGGAGCCCCGGTTGAGATGGAGAGGCTCTGTTGTGGTGTGTGGAGGTGGGGGTGGAGATGGAGGTCACCTCTCTCTCTCTTTCTCTCCTCCCTCCCACTGTCATCCATGTCTCTATACTTAGTTTCTCCATTTTCCCCCCCGCTTGTCCTTTTTTAAACACACCTTTCTGCCTTTATCTCTTTACCCTCCTCCGTTTCTTTTACTTTGCGGGGGTTTCTTTACACACCGCACACTGCTGACACTATGGATAATGGCCAATGAATTCTCTTATCTTATGAGTATACTGAAAAAGATACTCGAGAGCATCATTCCACATTCACCGCCACCACCTCCTCCTCCTCGTCCTCGTCCTCCTCCTCCTCCAAAGAATTCATAGGTGTAACATTCTTTGTCATTGCTCTTCATGACACCTCAGTGCCTTGCATAATAATTTCCATTCATGTCTTTTCACACCTTATTATACATGTCAAATGGGATGATCACACATGAATAGTGGTCCAGGGTCATTTTTTTCCCTTTACATCTGTTATTTTCTAGAGCATTACATGATGATATTAATGTAAAATTTGTCAGATGAAATACATTTTGACCTGGGTTCACGGATTAAGCAACAGTTTATCTGGTTGTTTGGGATAGAGGGTTACATATTCATAAGTGCATGTAAGATAGTATATCAGATTAATCAACATTCACTGATGGTGATGGCACAATGCCCTTTGCTTAGTTATAGCAGATGACATTATTTTCAAATATTATATCAAAAGCTGCAGATGTGCTGACCTCAACACTGATGAAGTGAGACAGACAGACAGAGAGAACAAGAGTAGAGAGGAGTATGGAGACAGGGATTGAGCAAGGTCCTCTCATGTTATTTTTCCTAGGGGTGTGCACAGCCCGTCTCATGTGGTAATCCATGCATGGTAAAACCTTATCCATGGGGATAATGTCAACTCACTCCCGAAGATAACAAGACAAAAGCCCCTGCCTCGCGCTCACTCCAGAGTGTGTTTCATATTCCTCTAATCTGCTATCTAACATGGCTCTCCTCTGTAGATTTGTTGCCTGAGCTTGCTGATTAACACACACAAACACACACGTGCGCGCTTCGGACTGTGGTGCTTTCCACAGTTGCTTCTTGCTGAAAGAAACTAATACTCAAAAACAAGGCTGATGTAATTTCAGCAGGACCAGGTGACCGGTTTGGGGGATTTTGTTTGAGTAAACACAATTTGTTGAACGTATATCGCTGAAAAATGCCAGTTACAGTGCATAAGTGGCATGGGATATTGTGCCAATTTCTCACACAAACTCTTGTCTGGAAATTGTAGAGCACCTCAGTTGTTACGCTACATCAGCACTGGAGGCGTCAGAGAGTAAACTAATTTGCCAGCCTTTATGGCAGCCAGAGTTCAATATCATTATCAGCCTATTACTGGCAAGGACTGAAGTGTGCCAGATGTTTTTAATATGTAGAAGGTTTGATTACACATGGCAAGTTGATTGAGCAGATGTAAGTGGAAAGTCACATGGCCCACTGTGGTGGTTAGCTAATTGCTTGAAGTCAAACTCAGTAAAGGTATGTATGAGTGAGTCTTACCGTTCTGGCATGTGTAAAGGAGCAGTGTCAATGTCAAATAGAATAATAAAAGGAACAAAATCCTGCAGGGACTTTGGCAAAATGTGGCCAAAGAGACCCAAAGCTGAAAGCTGAGTCTTCACCAAAATGGACGGACATGCATCGCATTCACAGACCTGTCAGACAACATGATGAATTATATATTGAAAGTTCCCCCCCTGAACATGCAGGCAGACACATCTCTCTCTTTCTCTCGTTTCCATCTGATGTGCTGCATTGAATCATTGATAGGACATCCTCAACAACGGTGCTACTCTCCATAAAACACCTGTCACAAGCAGGCTGAATGGAATACACCCAGAGCAATACGTGGAAACTCTTTTGATCTATTGAATGGTTAGTATGCAGAAAAATGTTGCATACTAGTCCTGCTGGATACAAACAGTGGCAAGGTCAGGCTGTACACTTGCAGTACCTGTCAAAACACTTTACAGCTGGGGCTTTCAGAACGATAGCTCGAATACTTGGCTATTGTTAATGAATTACTGCAGATCATGATATAGCCTCTACTGCTCATAACAAAGTGTGTGTCCAATTCCCAGCTTGCAACAAAATAATAACCATCAGTGAAAACTAGCAACATACATTTTCAATGCCATCATAGTTCTTGATGAAAGAGTGCCAAGAACAAAGTGACATTTTCCCTAATTGGCATTTTATACTGTAGTATGTCTTCTCTTGTGATGTGCCAATAATTACCAAGAAGATGGAAACACCGAAGCACACTGTGTATTTTTCCATCACAGCTGTTAATGGAGTGAAATCACAGTGGAACGTAGACACTGCCGTTCTAGGCACTAATATGCGCTCCTCTCTCTGCCATCAAGTATACCCTTTGATCCCTGCTGGAGTCTGGGGTGCCTCAGGGATGTGATAGAATAATTTATTACAGTTGTGGGAAAGCAGTTGGTGGGGTCGTCTCAGTCAGTGTGTTTTGCCCTTACTCCCTCATAGTAACATTAGCTTTAATAAAGCTTAGGCTGAGTAGCCAAGGCGATGTTGCATGTTGCTACCCTTGACTCATTGGGTTTACTGACTGCATTCACTAACTCTCTCTCTTTTTTTCATTTCTGATTCTGCTTCTTCTTTTTGCTCTATTTATGTGATTCATGTGTGTGTGTGGTGGGGGAGGTTTCTAGACTGACATTCTAGTCACAGAGAGTGTCTGTTGCTCTTAAGAGAATAATGAAGATTAAGCTGAGATCGGGTAGTGGGAACATTGGAGGGTCAGTGTGTAAGTTCAATGAATGGAAGGGAGGAAGGAAGAAAGGTGAGATAGATTGAGGTAAGAATAAATGGATTTCCCATTTCTTGGAAGTGGAATCCATCTGATTAGAAGGACCCAGAGACCTGGCACATTTCTCTCTGAGAGGCCAGGTCAAGGCTTGACCAGATAAGAAAATCAGGTAGAAGACACTGCTTGTGTTTTCTTCAGAGGTAGCATGCAGGTTGCAGAGGGTTTGTGCGATTGGATTTTACGTTGTTGCATTTTCATCCAAAAAAATAAATAAATAAATAAAAAAAAATAGCAATATTCACCACGATCATCCACTCTGAAAGGTATCACATTTTTAAAGTTAAAGCTGCATTGCTTGAGTTTAGTTTTGAGCTCAGTGTTAAAAGATAACAACAGGGTAATTGTACTTTTTTCCTGTCACCACTGAGGCCCATTAAACCCACCAGAATACGTGCCACAGTTTGATGCAACTACTTTCTGTTTTATTGCACATTTAACTTACCCCCCAGAAATAATAGGCTCCTATTCTTTAAAAAAATCATTTTAAAATAGTTCAGAGAGACATACTGCTGCTGTTATTAACATAATCCATCACACCGGAGGGCACATGTATAGCAGTTTTCCCAAACGTGACTTTCATGCAGCTAATTTTTGTGTGACTATTTTCACTTTTTCCATCGCTGCACACTGTTACATCTGGTGGCAGTAAAGACACAAAATAGAACTTAAGGCAGATTCTAGCTGGGGAAACGCAGATCTCTTCACATTCAGTTCCAGCCAAATGGAAGTGCTTTTAATACAACGATGATTGTGACTTTATAAAATCAGGATAGAAAAAATACAATACGTGTTATGTAAAATGGATTACATTCATCAAGACAGCAGCATGCCTCTGTGAATTGTTTTAATGTATTTTCTGAAAAAAAAAAAAAAAAAAAGTGATGACTTCTGGGAGGTATGGCAAGCCTGCAGTAGCACAGACAGCGGTAGCTTGTGACAAATATATCACTGAATTGCGTCTTTTCAGGGGCCTTACTTGCGACTGCAAAATAAATAAATAAATTAATAAAACACTGGCATTATCCTTTAAATAGAAATTGTTGCCAAACAGTTACCTGTTAGTCATCACAATCCACTCCAAAAGCCTTTTTTCTCCTCTCATATTCTCCGGTTTGCTATGCCAATATGCACTGTGGAGTGTACATCTAGCAATGGGAAACGTATTATTATATGCAATTGCCGCAATATAATGAAGCGAAAGTGAGTAATGTGGGAGGATGTAACAAGTAAACACTAGGTTTTAGTTGTCATGTAAGTAATATTGCTCCCCATCCCCCTCTCCCCATCCACAAAACCATCCGCCTCCCTTCCCTCCCCTCAACATATAAGCCTGTACTTTTGCTTTAGGTCAAACCTAGGGCAAGGCCATCAAACACTGGGCAGAAGTCAGAAAATAGACCCATACTTGTGCTTTGGTAATCCACAACAGCTGGTGTGTGTGTGTATGCTGTATGTTGTGTGAGTGTGTTTGTGTGTATGGAGAGAGAGAGTGAGATAGAGGGGAGCGAGCTAGGCCAGATGGGTCCAGCTGTGGATCTGGTGGCCTAGATAAAGGCTAGATGGTCGCCACCACCTTCATGGAGTGCCAGCAGAAAATTTAGAGTAGGCGTCGGAGCTCAAAGGCTCAGTGGACCCAAACTGTCAGGTTAGGCACAGCAGCTGCTTTCTTCACTAGAGGTGTGGTAAACCTCATTTCCTTCATCAGACAGTGTTTCCCCCCCTAACTGCATTAGCTGATGAAGCCAATCTGAAGAAGGATGAGGTAATGTATCACCTCTCTGAAGCCTCTGACACTGACAGTGACAGCTGCAGTTTAGGCTAAACTTAGAAGCCGCCAGCACCTCACACCTGTACCACTGAGGTGTCTTTGAAATTTGGCACTGAAAAATATCATCTTCTTACCAAATGATTTAGACACATAAGGAGTTTTAATATCTTGTTAAAAAAAAAAAAGTCGGTCAGTGGTATTAGATAATTTCACTTGTTTCTAATGGTGTTTCAATTTTTCTGGAAAACAAGCATAAATATGTTGAAACAAGACAGAACAGGGCAGGCAAGCCCACTAGTATTCCAGAAAATGACACTTAATTCAAGATTAATTCAATTTTCATTCAGTTAGCATTCCAAACAAGTGTGATTATCTCATTCCATTGGCGGATTATTTTTTTCTGTTGTTTTGAGAGAAACAAGATTTGTGCACTGAAAATGAGACTTATTAGGATTTTATTTATTTATTTATTTATTTATTTTATTTTTTTCTGTGAGCATTTTTAGCTTTAGCCTTTAAAATTTGCTCAGACATGCTGACCAGTGAGGCCACTGCAGAATACGCCACCCCACAACCGGCTTCCACAGAAATGCTCATACGGCTGAGGTGGGAAAGACGGTGTAGAGCCTGAAGAGAAGAAGAGGTAGCCAGCCTCTGTCCTTTTCCAGGGAACTCTAGGACAGCGAGAGCCTTCACCAGCGCCCCAGGGAGAGGAAAGACAGATTAATGCAGAGGCCTTTAATATTTCAGATGAAAACGTATTACTGCTCTCTCGCTCTTTCTTCTCTCTCTCTCTCTCTCTCTCTCTCTCTCTCTCTCTCTCTCTCTCTCTCTCTCTCTCTGTGGCTCAGAGAAGTGGGCATGTCCTTTGCTGTCTCCCTCCCTCTCCCGCTATCTCTCTTTCTGTCTAGCATGAGTGTGTTTTGCTGAGGGAAAGATTCCCCTGTCTAAAGCGTCTCCGGCTACTCATTGTGACAGCAACTGGTTGGGCAGCCAGAGACAAATCTATATAAATGTAGGCATGTAGCGTATGTTTCCATGAGTGTGCATGCCTATGGTGGTGTGCACCCCTGCAGTATGTGTAACTCTCTGTGTCTCTTGACCTTGTGGTACACTCATCAGTCCATCAGTGCCAACATGTTGTAACTATACATCCACATGAGATGAGATATAGTTGTGTTCACTCGTGTCTTATTTCTGTCAAGAAAACGTCTCCGAGCAACACCACGTCAAGCAGCACTTCGTCTGCAGCACAGCCGCCGTCTTGAAGTGTCAGAAAATCCACTGTGATCACATTTTTCATCTCATCCAGTGGCATCTATCATCCTGGCTTAAGACAAAAGATTCACCAGTGGACATATATCATATATTGCAGCATGCATATGTGTTCAGTGTGCCTGCTGGCAAGTAAATCCAGCCTAAGAGGATTTGGACAGACAAACTGTTCCCACGTGTGTGTGTGTGTGTGTGTGTGTGTGATCATACTACGTATATGTGAGCTTCATGAATGTAGGCTTATGGAGTCTAATAAGGCACCTCCCAGAGGATTGGTGGACTATGGACTAAACATTTGGCGCGACATGGGAAAAATCTCAAAATCCATAACATTATATGTCTTATCAAGTGATTTTGGTTCATTGATACTTTTTTCCCTCTTTGCAGTGTCCGTGTTTATCCCTGAGTCAGACACAAAAATGTAGAAAACGTAAGCAGCAAAACATTATTAAAAGCGTTCATCATATTCATTATTTGCTGTAAATGTTGCTCTGCCATTCATTTTGTTACGGCGTATCTGGGTCAGGGTCATGGTGGCAACGTGGCAATCACAGCAGATATCGTTTCTCCCAGCTCATCCTCGGGGATCAGTAGGGAAATGTAGTCCTCCCAGTGCATCTTGGGTCAGTCCGTGAGCCTCCTCCCAGTTGGCCCAGTGAACCCCCAAGGGTGTCCTTACCAGGTACCTAAATCGCCCCTGTTGCCTCATTATTTTTTCAAAGAGGAGAGCTGATAGCAGGTTGATTTCCACGCTTGTGTTGTTTTTTTCCCCTCATACTGTTTCGTTGATGCATATTATTTAAGATGCCATTCTTCATCTACCTCTGCTCCCGAGGCCTGAGGCTGCTGAATGAAAAAAAGATGGCTGGTTGCTCTATACGATCAAACGTAGATCAAAAATGTGTCGGGTGCTCTCGGAAACGGGGGGAAAAACAGAGTGCTTCAAACAAGGAGGCAATCCAGGCACTGCACTTCACTGTTTCTCCATGCACACACACATGCGCACACAAGACACACTCGTTCTCTCTCTCTCTCTGTCTCCATCCCATGCTCATACACACACACACAAACACACACACACACACACACAGAGCGCTGCGGTTCATCTCCCCAGAGGTCCCCTGCCTCTCTCCAAGCCAAACAGTGTGCTAATGTGCTGATGTGTTTGACACACGCCCCCCCCACCCCAACCCCCAACCCCCCTCTGCATTCTCCTGTTGTCTCTCTTTTCACATTCCCCCATATCACTTTCCTCATAGCTCACTCCCCGTTCCCTCCCTATCCATCTTCAGAATATACACACACGCATGCTTTATTCATGCACGCATAGAAACACACTAATCTGTAATACCAAGGCAGAACTCGCGGTCGTACATTTTCTCTAATTAAAAGTAGACTCAAACAATTGAGATAATGAACATTTGTGAAAAATGTAATGAGGCTTCTTTTAGCAGCTGCTGCAACCTGAGAACAAGCTGCAATCTCAATTGTCAGTGATTTAATTGAAATCAAGATTTAGAGTGTCTTTACGTTAAGTCCTCAGTGTAAGCATAGATTGAGATTGCTTGCATATCGCTTACTCAGCCATTTGGTGCATTTGTCCTCGTAGCATATTCAACATAAATTAAGTCATTCTTAATTTTATGTTTATTTCTATGCTCCATACCAGGGGTTTTCAAGCTTTTATGTTTCAGACCCCCCAAGTTGAATTTCATGAAGCCTTGGACCCACATTTGAAATAATTTTGCCCTAGGGACCCTGATATGAATTCACTTCTTCAGATGTAATTTTTGTGACAATGACAAATAGATTCAAAGTGGTGAGATTAAAATATAATGTGAGAAAAATGACTCACACATTTTTTGTATTAAAAGAATTTCTACTGAATTAATGTACAGAAGAATTTAACTATTTGGGAGACAATCCCCAGACTTTGAACACCATTGCTCTATACTATACATGGCTGAATTTATAGCCTTATGGCATGTATCCATCTACAGAGTTATATATACAACATTATGTATCCATGAGCTGGCTATTTTGTCCAGTGTTGTTACCCTTTTCACAGTATTTCTCTGTTCATGCTTTCTTGGTTATAATGCAACAGGTCATCTTGGACTATTATTCTTACTTTGTGAAATGTGGCTGTGGCAATGTGGAGTGGCAGAAACCCATGTTCCTGTCTTGGTTTTGGTCGGGTCCCTCGATCGGTTTTTATAGGTTCATATTTAATACCACTGCCACGGATGCTGAGTGTGACTTGCCATTTCTTACAGCTGCTCCTGCTATTTCATGCTCTCTTCTTGAAAATCGAGTGGGACCCTCCAATAGGTAAGTGCTGAAAGTCAGGGTGCTGTCCGGGGCTGAAAGTGGAAACATGAACATGTGCAGCGACACTGTCGAGCTTTCAGAGGTCAGGGAGAGTGAGCAGAAGATGGGCGTGCGACAGGATTCATGGAACAAGCTTGTAGAGAGGCAGAGCGACAAAGGAGCAACTGGCCAGGACTGAGAGAGAGCAGGAGGTGAAGATGTAAACAGAGAGCGATGTAAGGTTACAGGGATAGAGGAGAAAATAGGGAACAGAGTGAAGAGAGTATCATTCTCAGTTACACTGTTTCACATGGTGGAGCCCCTCTTTAAAAGGCCAATTACTCTGTAATAGTCCTAGACTGACTAGGTGATTTCTCACTGTGCTGAGTGGAATGGCAGAGGAGGAATAGAGTCAGTCCAGTGGAGAGACCCAATCATCATTGCACTGGAGTGAAGGGAGTCAAGGGACGTGTGTGTGTGTGTGTGTGTGTGTGTGTGTGTGTGTGTGTAATAGCCATTCTACTGCATTCATTATTAAATTTGACCTTCAAGCACCATAAGCATCCTTCAGTAGTATTGAAATGTGTTGTATGTGTGTGTGTGCCTGTGTACCTGTTGATGAAATAATGCTCACTAGGGATAAATTGTGGATACTTCTCTGTCGGTCCTCAAAACAGAAAACTGAGAAACCCGAAGAGAAGTGAAACTGAACATCTTTTGCCACAAAAAAGATACAATATCAAATACAGTCTGTAAATAAACAGTATTGTTCTTAATCTTGTTCTGTTGTTCTATTCAAGTAGCTAAAATACCCAAAAATAGTATGTGTGCTTCAAATATAAATAGAAAAGCGTATAGGCTAATGCAAAAATACAACATGTCCCCTTTTTTAAGGTCAAGCACAGAGAATTTTGAAAAATTCATTTTTTGACATAAACAAACATGTTTAAGCTCAAACTGTTTGCCTTAAAGAAACAAGTACACAGTCCAAATACAGCTTATTGGTTACTTTAAAAAAAAAAAAAATGCATCCAGCGTGCGTTCCTCATCATATCATTTGAAAACTCAGGAAATATTTATTTGTTATTTCCTACATACTGGCGTTAACATAGTAATCATTAAAGCAGCTGTGGGATCAAAAGACATAGATTATAAAAAATAATGAGAGGAGCTGCTTCAGTAAAATTACTAATTCAGAAGAAACTCATAAGCTCAGTGAGCCATCATACATGTCAATGTGGTGTTGAAATCAATATAAATAGATTATCTCAGCACAGCCAATACGAAAGGAGGAGTCCGATGAAGCATCACACATGTAAATACAATTTTATGATCAATAGAAAATCATTAAAAATGGGGACGAATAGATTTAGACAATAAAAAACAGCTAACAAATATAACCAATGATATCAGCAACTAATAGTATTGCCACTCCTGGGTCTGATGAGCCATTCCTCATGTCAGTGTGACTTTGAGATCAATAGAGATAGAAATTAAACAGAAATCTCTCTGGTGAGTCTGATGAGCCATCACTCTTGCTCATGCAATGTTGAAATCAATACATATAAACATGAAAGATTTAACATGGTAACACAACTTTGGGAGAGACAGACTATCAAAATAAGGCAAACGGGTGAGGGAGAGGGTCTTAAATGTCATCTTAAATGGACGGGAAACTCACCTGAGTTTTTGAAATCATCCATACTAATATCAATGTGACTTTGATACAGAGAGCCTTTGATAACAAAAGCCCTATCTCTTTGAATTGGGAGTTGTCTCTTTGTTTTCATATTTAAGGATGTATCTCAGCTTATAAGCAACATGTAGTCATAAAAATTTGTTCTGAGAGACATTAGTGCCGCAGAAAAATAATGTTTTTCACACACTGAGGCTTGTATGGGTGTGTTAGCCACATTCTTCTTTGCGGCAGTACTTAATGTTGCCATGGTAACTTTAAACACTCATGTTAGGCATGTGGTTGAGCAGTAGAGATTCTTTTACCAAAACACATACATTAGATTTTTTTCTGTGTCATTTCCTTGCTGCCAACAGTTTGTCTGGGCTATCGAAGTTGTGCAGCTGTGCAAAATCTCTGCTTTGATATCATTAGATACAGATGATGAAAAGTAGCACAGATGGGATGGAGCACTGCCTGATGGAAGATAAAAATAAATAAATAAAAATAAAAACACTAATTGAGAAAGAGGGAAGGGGTACTATGACGTTATTAATTGATAGTCAATTTTCTGATGGGCAAGCACACATCTCAGTGGAGATTGCCTTCCTTTGGGTGACAAGCTGTCACTCGTGTAAATGAAAGTTGAGGATTAGGATATAGACAAATACGTGTCTGATTGCAGTTTCAGGATCAGCACAGCCAATCAGGAAAGAGGTAGAGGCTCAAGTGATAGGAAAATCTCCCACATCCAAAAAGCCATTCCTCACATCTGTCACTGCAAAGTGAGTAAATCAGCACAAAATTTAAATTTTTTTTGGATTGCCTATAATCTAATCTCGAAAATTTAAGGATTATGCTTAAATTAGTGTACATGAAGAACAGAGAGAATGTAGAATATACCAACAACGTATGCTGCTTTTTTTTTTTTCCTTTATAGTGCTAATTGTTAGACATTAGAATTGAATTGTCAGAATCTAATCTCCTTCGTTGTTGCATGAAAATTAACTAGGGCATGCCTAGAGCAAAAGATAAAGAATTCCCTATCCTCCCACACTGTCTTTAATGGTTGCTCCTCTGTGGTTCTCTTTTAAAGCCAACTTACCACAAGCTAATGGCTGTGTATGAATGTTTAAACACATATGGATGGGATCAAAGATTTTTAGATGTGCGTGACAGCACCCATTCCCTCTCTTGTGGCCCTCACTGGTCTCGACTAAAGATCCTTGAGGGAAGTCATGCTGAAAGGGCCAGATGACACTGCCGGTGCATTAGGATTGAGTGTGTGTGTGCGTGCGTGTGTGCACGCGTGTGTGCGTGTGTGCACACATAAGCGCCGCAGAGGAGTGTAGAGAGAGGTATGATGGAGGTGGCAGGAGGAAGAACTTGCTTGATGGTGTTGTTTGTTTTCACACCCAGCAATCTGCCAAGATCATGATTTAAGATGATACAAATGTATTGCATGTGGGGCGATACTGGAGGCTTGTTTCTAGTCCAAGACTGAGAGAGGCTAGAGCTGCCAAAATTGACTTCCCCCAAAGTATACACAGTTCAGAGAATATTAGGAAAGTCCAGCCTCTTTGTGCATGTGTGAGTAAGCACATCTGTGCATGCGTGTCGAAGCGTTTACCTAGCTGTGTTTGCTTATTGGTTGGTTATCTAATTACTCTGTTAGAATGATTTTCTCTTTTGCAATCTGTGATCTACGGCTGTTAGTTACAATTTTGTCCTATTTTACTGCCATACACTCTGTAGGCCTGAGTGTCCATTTTGCATCTCTCTCAGTTGAGTGATCGATTATGCATGAGCAATAGTGGACAGTGCTCTGTTTATGTCCTTGTGCATATATGCTGCAGTGTATTTGTGTAGGAAGTGTGTGTGTGTATGTGTGGTGCATACTTGTACAGTGAGTTCGTGCACATGCGGTTATGTTACTTGTATGTGTGTGGATGTGCACACATACACACCAGGGAGGCTTGTAATATATGAGCGTTGCAGCCTATCATTCTCCTCCCCAAAGTCTTCAGTGACAAGTGAAGGCCCCTGCCGCTGTTTCTGATGCACGAGCATGAGAAGAGAGAGCCTAGAGACTGAGCAGACAGACAGCACTGTGGAAGAAAGGCAGCATAAGAAACAGTATAAGTCCTTTTGAAAAAATATAATTTGCAATGTGCAAATTAGCTGCAGCTGGACACTCAGTCACCCTGCTCGTGCATAAAGTACATAACCTTTAATTCCATGTACAATCTGTAGATAATGAGATTTGAAAACACATCAAACAAACTTATTATAGACTTTGGCTCTTCATCTGAGGGATTCTTTTGGAGATGAGTGCTCTGAAGGACTTATTTCTCAAGGGCTGAAATTCAATGGATCGTTCTTTTGTGAGCAAGTCTGAGCACAGTGGCATTATCTAAAAAATTCAGTCGATGATGTGAGTAACCTAATATGACAATGGAAGTTATTACAGATACAAGGCTACCTGAGCAAGGTGCGTCATATTTTCTTAACTGCTTTCACAGTTTTAAAATGACACCTCTTTTTTGGTGCAGAAACAGAATCAGAAACTTTACTGATATACTTTACTGAAATACTTTACTCATACCCGAGGGGAAATTGGGTTTGTACCAAAAAGAGGTGGTTGATTTGGTTAAGTTTTTCTTCAAAAAAACGTTTCTAGATGTATCCTCACTCTTATTTAGACCTTTTGTCACTTTTGCTCTTACATTCACTAGGTATAGAAGTCTTAATTGAATGAAGACTGGCAATTTTGATCATAAGAATAATCAAACTGATTAAAAAAAATGTGACTCCATCACAAATGTAATATTGATTGGAATTGGTAATGCCAGTGGATACTAGGTTTCCTGTGGAGCTGTTTTTGTCATTATCATGCCCACAGTGTAAACATGGGTGCAGCAAAGCACACATTAGTTCCCAGACTAAATGTGCCCAGATGTCAGAGAAACAGTTAATATCTCTAAGCATGTTTTGTTGCTGCTGTAAAGTGACATTTGGTGCTCTGATAGCAAACCTGTCAAAACAGATCAGTGCAGTAGACAAACTACATTTCACAAGTCAAATCAAGCTGGTTTGATGCATCAGTTTTATGTCCTCATCGCTAAGCCTGGGGGCACTGAAGTGGAAAAATGCATTGTACCTATTCCTCTGCTTGTGCCGCCTCCCAGCAAGTCAATAATATTCCAATTGCTCACAGTAAATGCAAAACGAATGATGTCGATCGGAGCGGTGAGACAGGGCAGCCCTGAATGGGGCTTTAAATTGAATCTTTCCAAATCCACCATCATTTTTCGCCTGAGCTTTGTAAACAAACACAAGTTGCATATTGTCTAATCCAGGATTAGATTCACCTGTAATTGGCCCTGTGTGGACTGAGTTAACTGTGAAATTGGTCTTCAACAAGGTGATGCCACCTGATCTGTCTGGGCCAATCATTTTGATAGCACAGTGATGAGTCTCTGACATGGGGAGACAAAGAGCACTGAGAAACCTAAACCAAATAATAAAATAACTGAAAAGTCACTCACATAATGCTAATCCTGTCTGCTTTTTTGGTAAGATACACAATAGATGCAGTGCGCATGCTGTATGGGATCGTAATTATCTCCGTCCACTCTAAACCCCTCATTGCCTGCCACAACCAACGGCACATTGACAGTGGACTTTGGACTTTGTATGAGGAACTACTGACCACATTAGCTGCATTCATTGGTACATTGGGAGGAAATCTCATAATGGTGTTGAGTGGCAGTCATTACGGTTCTGGTGTGGTAATGGTAATAGTCCTGCTATTGCAGCAGGTGCTTACGGGGGTTATGAGCCCATTCAGGCCTCATCATTACAGAGCAGTTAAGGATTGAGAGGGGATTCGCTTAAATCTGAATGTGAGGCAATTTAACACATGGCATGCTTCATGTGTTGTTATCTCATTGGCTGCAGTAGCTTACATTTACTTTTCCTAATTCCAAGGCTGCTATTGATCTGCACTATTACTAATACCGCCACTAAGCTGCTCACTAATGTTGCTCATTTTTCTGTGAACGATGGAATTAAAACCTCAACAGTTATTTGATAATGCTTTGTTATTTTTGCATGCTTGATATTTTGAATGGGTTTTGTCTGTTATTTCAGTGCATTTTGTTCTTGTGAACATTTTCACAAGCCCATTCCCGAGGGCTTTAAATCACTGAGATTCTATTGTATGGCTTAATATGATTTGAGCTGCCTCGCCAAAGGAATGTTCCTCCAAAACCTCCTCTTCATTCTATTCATTCTTTTTAGGAGGTATCCACCAAAAAGACCAATATGTTTGTACGGCTGCGACATGCTACAATGGAAGATTGACACGTTATATCAGTTGTAGCCGTTCGGCACTGTTTATGAACACGGCCTATGAATTGTTGCCATGTCTGACAGCATTAATTTCCACTTCCCACAGTTGCAAATACAGCACACATCCGATTAGGTTTGCTCTTCCCACTGCTGCAAACACCCTAACTGCATCCTCAGGGTCATTTCCATTGGGGATTGTATTGAAGCTTACCTTAGTTTATGGAGGTATTTGGATGCTATAATGGAGGTTTTGCTCTTGTCTAATTACTGTTGATGATGTCTGTATGCTGTGCTTTTGTTGGCCTGCAGCTGGGGAGTGGCCCTCCTAATCATATCACTTATGCCTCATTTCCATTCTGAAGCTGTCTAGGCCATCTTAATGGGAGCGCTCGCATGGTAATTTATCCTCCATCACCTCCAGGGACATTGTACACATCATCCCTGAGCTTTGCCATCCTTGATTTCCTGGTATTGTTAGAGATAGAATCCAAAGACAAATTGCTGTTGTTGTCATGGACAGGTTCTGGGTTCTGCAGATCTTGGAAATGATCAATATATTTCTTTTGATGTAGATAAAGTTATAGTATATGATATACTTTCTTGATCATCACTAGTTTGCATTTAAATGTTGCTATTTGACATAGCAATGGTAATCAACTCACTATCGCTGGTCATTTGACCTTTATTTCTCACATTACAATAAGTCTCCATTCTCGACAAGTCATTTTGTCTAATATTAAGTTGTAAAAATCTTGTTTGTTTTGAAAAAAAAAGAAAAAAATTGCCAGCAAAGTGAGAAATCTTACTTATTTCCATTGATAATCAACTTGTTTCCAGAATTTTCTTCAACCAAGCGTCATTTCTCTTTATACTAGTGGGCTGATGTATATTGGTCTGCCTTGCTTCAACATATTTACACTTGCTCCCTAAAAAAAAAAAAAAAAAAAAAGTAAAATATAATCTTCCAGTAGGTTGAGATAATCCCACTGGTTTCTGGTGTAAAAATATTTTAACACTGAATATAAAAACACCCAATCTGAGTTTTCAGTGGGCTTCTTTGAAAACCATGCTGACAAGTGTGTGCGTGTCGGATTGTATGATTTCATTTTTTAAGGACAATACTTGGGTGAGTTAAGAGGCTAGTTTGTCTTACTGTCTTCAACACTGTGGGCTGGAATGCGGAACATTAATCTATCACTGCTCTGAGAAAGATTTATTGCATTTAGTGCTTTGCTTTGCTTTGGCATGGTCGTGTTGATGGAGCCGCTCCACACAACAACGTCATATACACCTGCAGCCACAGACACATTACACTGGAGCTACGCCGAGGCAGGCCTAATGCAAGCTGTTAGGCATACTCTATAACTGTGCTTCAGGTGCAATTTAGGATTGTGCATCATTACTGTAATGTGGAATGTGTTGCAAGTGAGTGCAGCTTAGGTAAGTGGTTGTGGTTTCCTTGGCTATAAATGAAAGTTGACCATGCAGTTGTATTAGAGAAACAAAATCATAAGCTAGATCCTTTGTGGCTATGGACGTTTGAATGGTTCCAGCAATTATGTTATTGTGAGCACTGCAAATAGTCAAAAGCTTTGGAATTTAGTTTTTAAATTTAAATGGTAAAAGGTCAGTGGTATGACACTGAAATGATAATTCTTAATATTTTTTGAAATTTTCAGAATTTGATTACATAAGGCTGTTTTTATGGCTTGGTAATTACTTGAGCTGTTTGCTACAAATTAATGTTCAGTGTTCCTCTGGACCCAGGGCAGCTTCTTCACTTCACTGGTCTATATTTGTATCCTTGGTATTTTCATGGTTGGATAAACACTTGTATTGTAACCTATGCCCCAAGCTGAAAAGTTAACGAATTTAACCAGTGAGGTAAACAAAACAAGCCTTGCTCTGTAAAGTTCTGCAGAATTTATTGTAGTAATTCGTTCTGTGTGCAATCTAATGGTCCATGTTGTTGAAAAATCCATATTGGCTTTTACTACAGGCAAATTAATTGCCACTTGGAAAACAACATATATGTGAATGAAACACTACTTACATTCACAAACAGACAGATAAATATAAAATAAACAAAAAGCATGATGTGTCCTTATGCAGTGATACACGTAAAAGCATGCAAAAAACAAGATTATGAGTAATAATAGGGCTAGGCTATATGGACAAAATCAAAAATCACAATATCTTTGACCAAATACCTGGATATCAGCATTGTAGGGATGACTATTGGTGCTTTCATAAGATATTTACACACAAGATATTTTTGCTAAACAATCATTAGTAGTGTGGATATGATGACCTAGCAGGTAGAGACAAATAATAAAACAGACTGAAGAAGATTGCATTTCCTCACTGTAATGCAGCCTTTAAAACCAGGAAAACATATTACTTCTTCCATATCATGATACTACATTATCTGAAATCTCAGATGATATCTAGTTTCATGTGATAATACCGAGAAAATATCGCTATATCGCCCAGTCCTATTTAGTAATGCTACAACTGGAATAACATAGATGGTACGCATGTGTGGAGGGCAGCTCCCGGGCTGCCAGATCTATAGCCGTTGTCACAGATGTGTCTAATGTGGAATAAAGAGCCAGGCAGCTCTCCCTCTGCCCCTGCCAGTTCAGCCATAACATTGCTTGAAGCCACTGAGGTCCCATGTCACCTTCATTAATTAGTCATATTAGCAACAGCCGCGACTGAGTATTCTATTGAGAAGAGAGCACAACACAATGTGCTGTCATTCTTTGAATCCCCTGCAATGCAGATGCACCAGAAATGGGAAAGAAGCAGGGAACAGAGAACATGATAACTTTGCATAAACCTCTGATTTGGTGCTGAGTGTTTGTCCTTATACTTGTGATGGCTTGACCTTTAGAAGGCGATCCATAATGGTCTTCTCACAGGGAGAGACTGAAAGTGATCCCAGTCTGGCACGCCATTTCTGCAGGCAAGGTCTTAATCGTTCATGGCCTTTACTCGTGAGAAGTTGTCAACACCTTGAATTTTTCTACTTGACTGGGCAACGGTGCAGTCATATTTTGACAGCAACGATGGGAATCCCCCTCAAAATTTAGCTAGAGGCTCATGAATGTTAAGGAAACACCAACGGGACGTGTCCTGCATTTAAACAACAATCAAATGTCACTGTGATAGCATCTTGTTTCCTTAATTTGATGTATTTCATGTTGAAGCAGGATATTGGGGGAGGACATAATCCAGGCAGAGATCATTTGTAAGTGTAAAGCAGTGGGATATTGGTTAACGAGAGTAAGGTTTCAAATCGGAAGGAGAGATAAATGGACTGCTAAAATATTATTATTGGTTGGAAGTTATTTATGCCTACTGGTATACCGTGAGGTAACCACTAAAAGGCCACTGTTTTCAAGAAAGTAAAAGCAATGGGTTGTAATATAAAAATACAAGAAAATAGAAATTTATTTTTGGTGATGTAGTAGTGACCAGAGGAGATGACTTTTGTGGGATCTGGACTTGACTGTTGGATGCACTCATCTATAGAAAACTATTATAGATCTATGATAAAATATTATAGATTTGTGGTTAGAAATGGAGCTCCAGGAAACTGAGGATGCTCTGTCCTTGTGGATTTGCGTTGTTTGTGATTAAAGATATCATTTTCTTTTTCTTAGTTTTAGTTTTTTTCTACAACACAGTTTGTTTACAGTGTTTTCCTCTGTTCGGCAGCGTGGGTCTAAAATGCCATGAAGACATGAGGAAAACATATTGTTTTACATTGATTATGCCGCAGGGAAAAAAGAAAAAAATCAATCACTGAAACGTGAATTGAGTGAATCGTTACACCCCCAGATGCCACCCTTTCATATGATTGGTAGAATGTGAAATTGTGCCACCAGAGGGATAAGTGCTTGGAAAAATGGTATTAAACATATAAAAGCAAAAAAGTTGAAAAGAACTTACAGAAGTTAATTTGCTACTGATCCATAAATGTGCTGTAGGTGAAATAGTATTTGACACTCTCCTCCTATTCACCCCTCTGTCAATTAAATCGACACTTCAAAAGTCTGGAGTGCTGCTTTAAAAGTCTGTCTGATTTATGCTGACTAAAGGAGCACTTGTACAAGTTTTTTGGGCGTAGAGTCAAATCATGAAATCTGACTAACAAGGGAAAGAAAATTATTATACAGCAATCAGTCACTGGAAAAATGGCAAAAAGCTTCAGCACATTCATAACAAATGTCTATAGGCAGATGTATCAAATAGCATGTCACTGCATTTAGCCACCAAATGCAGTGGCTGAATCAAAAATGAAAAATGTGCAATGGTGTCAAAAGGATGTTTCAGTAACAACTCAAATTGCTTTAACATAGCAAGAGAAAAATAATGAACCTGGCAGGGGAAACCGATCAACCGTGCAGAGTTTCTGTGGAAAAAAAGAAATTCTCCATTGTCCCTACCAAAGTGGCCCCCTTGTAGTTGAGGATCTTTGTGCATCAAGGGGATTAGCTTTCCTGGAGATGCTGCCAAATAAGAATTACAGCATGACGACAAACAGAGCTAGATACTTTGGCTCGGGGTAAGGTGAGCCACTGCTGTGTTTGGATTACTTTTTGGAAAACTACACACACACACACACACACACACACACACACACAAAAAGAAATGTACATAGTCTGCATTTCCAGATGTAAATTATTATGCGCCTTAACTCAAACGTGATATGCAATTGAGAAGAATGCCAACCACCTTCATTTGTACATGCCATATGTACTGTATGATTTTAGAAAGTGCTGAATTTAGCTGTCAGATATTTGGAGCTATGGGGAACGCAAGTTTTGCCATTATAGATGCTCCGGCTTGCCAAATGGCCCATATCACCGCCAGACAGTTGTGCCTTTATTATGCAGCTTGGACAGAACCAAACTGATGATGCATGAGAAAACACATTACAGTTTTCTATTTTCATTTCTTGGCATTGCAGAAATCCCTTTTGGACTGAGCAACTATTAATTATAGGTGTTTATTTTAATACTCGCTCACTGGTTTGACCAATAAAATCTATAATTGGTATTATATTCATGGTTTTACTTTCAGCCTTAGTGCTGGTGGTTCATCTTACTGTCAGGCTCACCTTACACTACTCTTCACTATACAGTGTGTTGAACTACTGTACATTGTAGCCTGCAGCAGTTTTTCATTATGCGGTAGTCAAAGCACTGTAAATAAACCATCGTGGTTCGATTAATTCTTCACTTGTTTCATCGTTAATGCCAACTGTGTTTGTGAAATTACCAAGATTTTCATTTATACTGGGATTAGTATTACCAAGAGAGCCTCATGGAGATTTTGTCTACACCAACATAAACTTGGCAATTTGCTGCAGAAGTGTCACTTTACAAATTACACTCGCTGCATCTTTACACAGTATTAAAATCTCTGATGACCTCGACAATTTCTGCAAATTTCTAACATATTAGAACAAGTTTTAGCAAAATCACTTGCACAGAATTATCTGTAACACTGAAGCTACTGTACAAGCCTTGATGTGTGGTGTTTAGGGGTGGTGAGATGGGATACTCTCCTTCAACTGGAAGATCCAGGTTTAGGCTCCTTGTGCCAGCAAGCATTTGTCCTGCTGAAGTGTCCTTGATCAAGAGACTGATCTCTACAGGCTCAATGGTTGCTGCTCTGTAGTTGACCCTGCACTCTGCCCTTATGCAAAAAGAGGATTTTCCTTTAAGAATCAGTTAAATATCATTATTCGTATGTCATTATAAGTAAATTATGTAAAGTTTGTCTTTCTAATAGAGAAAAGAAAATGGTTGGCCTTTGTCTGCTACAAGCCAGGTGCTCGATGGCCCTGTGTTGGACGCATTGTCACTTATATAGTTAGGAAGAAACCCACTGAGTTCGACAAAATCTGGGAAATGTTTTTGGAATTTGTTAAAAATAGTGACATTGGAGACATCTGTTGTGAGGAATTAGTTATTTACTTATTTTTTTGTTTCACTGCAAATCTTTGCCCCTTTGTTTTTATTGGCTATTTATTGATTTGTAAGTGATATTTTTGTATACTGCCACATGTTCAATTTGGTGGAAGTTCAGTTATAGATAGATAGATAGATAGATAGATATACTTTATTGATCCCAACCAGGGAAATTCTGGTAACCAGGGAAATTCTGGTTATGTATTGTGTTATTGTTATTATTATGTTATTATTGTGTTATGTGTTATAAATTATGGTCCATTGGGTTAAATGCATAAAATCAATAAATATGTGTTTAAAAATATGTAAAGCTAGGATTATTATGTATGTAGTTGTCAGTTTGGTAAACATTTTGAATTCATATCTCTAAGTTAAACCCGGATATCTCAATGTAACTCCTCAGTGATTAATAATTTATTGACAAGTGATGCCTCAGACCACTGTGCTGCTGTCTAGCCTACAGTAGGAGCAACCCAAAAGCATACTTAATATCCTCATCAGATCGTGATCATGGAACTCCCCCTGGAGTGCCTGATATGTGGTAAAAATTCAGCAGTTTTTTTTTTTTTTTTTTTTTTATAGTGCTGGCATTCAGCATTTTGCTGAAAGACCTCCTATTGTCTGTGCTAGACTGAGAGATGCACCACCAGCATTTGGACAAAGAGACACAGCATATGCCACTGGACCAAGTTAACGGGTAGCGGCTGTGTGGCACATTCTTCCAGGGAGGGATTGAAGCCTGTTTAGATGATGTGTTTACTGTAATTACCTGACATCTTGCATACATTTATAGGTACACATTCACCCCCTGATGCTGCTGACGCTCCATGTGCTATGAGTGACCTAAAAGTTTCATGGAGGCAGATCTTTTTCATTCCCTAATGAACCCTAGATTGAAAGAAGCTGTGATCTTCTGATCTTCTTTAATCTCTGCACAACAGATGTCTGACCTTTATTCAAAATGGCTGCCGTACACCCACCCACATCAGAGTTACAGTAATGATTGAAAAGGGTAGATTGCAGTGGGTCTCTGTGCACTAATAAGGAAGGGATTACCCCTGAAATGAAATGGTAAAATGATCTCAGGTCCACTAATGAATTAGTTGTTTTCCTCTGAGTTTTCTTTTTTTCTTTAAAATAAACAAATAGATAAAAGTCTTACCAACTAAATACTAGCAAATATTCAGTTTGTTTCAGTCAAGATGAATAAATGAGCAATAATGGTACCAGTAGTTAAAAACATATAAAAATAGGTCTTGTGTGAATTTGAATGCACACATTAAATTAGATTAGTTAAACATTTTCACATTTTTTCCAGTGATCTTCGGCAAGGCCTTCTCTAAAACCTAGGATTCAAATATCTGATCTGATTTCATCCATCTAGTTTTGCTGCAGCTTTAGTGATAATCTAGGAGACAGGCTTTCTAAGGATCCATGCTAATTTAGCAAAACTCTGGACAAGCTTTGACACTCCAGCACCAGAGGATGTGCCCATTTTCCCGGTGGATCACCCTGGGGACTGTGAACATGTGCACAAAAATGTTCTCATCCATTATTAGTGAGGGAGCAGATAGATTCTCACAATGACACTGTAAGTTTCCTATTTCCAGGTTTTAGAGGGGGTCCGATCTGCATTTCACTTCACAAGGTCACAGGAATTTGGTTTTGAGGCGGAGTTTTGCCTCATGTTTATTTCATTCCGCATTGAACAAAAATTCCTCCATCGCAGTTGTTTGGACAGCGTTCTGGATGCACAATATCGAGGTTAGGGTCAATACTTTGAAATCATCTGAGGAATTCCAGACGTCAACCGCGGAGCTCACAGTGACCTTCAATGAGAGAAGGAGCTTTGACTGTTGAATTCATGGTGGGTGACTCAGAGAATAATCTGCTCACTTTGCTAGCAGTCATCAAGCAGTCAGCCCCTCATCTGCATGATCCAAAATTAATTATTCATAAGGTCTTTTGCAACACTAAGAGGGTAGCACATCTCCCTCTGCTTTTGTCACACTCAAAATAAGGGATAAAGCCGAATACACTCTTGCACACTCGGCACACAAATCCTATGGCGCATTGGTAATACTACAATGAATAACAATGTCACCTCACAATTTTTGTCTACAAACAAAAGGCTTAGATCAGTGCATTCCTTCAGTTCTTATATATTTTCACAGTGACCCCAGTCATGGAATTTTTTATTTATTTATTTATTTATTTATTTATTTGTCGCTTATACAGCCAGAACCAGGTGCATGGCCTCCATTATTTGCAATAAACTTCAGACAGATTATTACTTTTGACAATGCATTGCACTCTATGCAGTCAACTTGTTTATTTAGACTCTGAGAAAGAAGTGTGGTGTGTGTGTGTGTGTGTGTGTGTGTGTGTGTGTGCCTGTACATTTTGAACATTTTGAATTACTGCTCCAAATGATGATGCCACCATAAGGACTTACTGTGAACGGGCACTCTTACGGGAAGCTCTTTACTTTCCGTTAAACTTCTGGTTACATCTGTTTCATGCGTTTCCATTTTATTTGTCTGATTTACTGATAACTTACAGTCACTACACAAATTAGATGTGGAAATCTAATAAAGTGTGCATTTGTTCGGGAGAGCAAAAGGAGAGTTGTCATGTTGAAAAACAGGGACATTACGCCATGTTATGAACATCCTGTAATGCAAGCTGCATGCAGAGCAATGCTGGAACAAGGCAGTGAGCTGTTAGCATCGCCAAAACCAGATATTGCATAATGCATTTATGATATCTGAAAGGCAATACGAGCCAATGAAATAATGAAGCAATACTGTACTTTGCAAAACAAATATGTTTGTGTAGCTAACTTCATAAAGGGAGAAAAGGATTTAAACAGTAGCAGTCACAATTGCAAAATTCAAAGTTGTAGTCCATAAGGCAAACCATTAAGACAGGTTATGATGGGTCAGTGCATTCACCAGTTGCCTTCAACAAGAGCATGAAGGATTTTTGCAAATCTGCCAGACTAGGCAGCACAGCCAGTGGGGTGTGCACTGGCTGTGCAATGATGGGGGAAGCGGAAAAATGCTTAATTTGGTCAAACCTTTATGCAAAATTTGATGTATGATTTCACAACCAGTAAATATAAGTGCTGGATGACCTCCAGGCTAAAAAGCTGAAAATTAGCTGCAAGATGCTGCAATATCTATTTAATGTCTTCATAGGTTTTGCTTATAGTAAAGAAGCAGATTTAGCCAGTGTTGATGTGTATACTGCATATGCTTGTATTTGTGTGTCTGTGTCACTTTGCTCCAGTGACCTTTCTTCCTGCAAATACCTGCTTGTTTGAACAATTTTACTGTGAAACTACAGGGAAACGTAGCTCTTGCATAGACCTGCCTTTGAAAATATTTTCCTCTCCATATGGAAGCTGCTTTATTCCTTTTTGCTTTTCATTTTAATTGTCACATGCTGGCCTGATGACTCATAGAAGCGCAAAGTCATAATGCTATATATCTCGTTAAGATAATGACCCTCTCAATGGCAAACCTGAGAGCATTGGGATTTCCTTAGTCCAGTTTTCTTTCTGTCCCCCCCTTGAGGGTCCAATTATCTTTAGACCCCTGAACTTGTGTCCTGTTGATTTTTCGGTTATTAAGTTTTTCTTTCTGGTTATTAAAAAGAACTGTTCCCACAGTGTTTTGTTTCTTGAGAAATTTGAGGTAGAATTTATTTACAAACCTTGATGAGGAATCTGATGCAGTTTTCTTTCTATCAAATTCAACCAGCTTCAGTTTGAATATCTCAGATATCAAAGTCACACTCAATGAGAGATTTTTTTTCACACACAGACCAAAATGAGTGCTAGTCCATGAGGAATTAGAATGGCTTGGTAAAACGTTGAACTATACCTTTAAGTAAAGCTTCAAATGTACCAATGCTGCAATCACTCAAGGATTACTGTTGTCATTTTTACAGCATATAGCAAAAGGCTGCCTGAGGTAAGATTAACTTGCACTGTTATGTAATCCAGAAGTTAGAAGATGCTCTTGCTGCTCCGTATGTTCTCTTTGTAGGCAACTCCAATCAAATGTCCTCATACTGTAGGTCTGTCATTCTCTCTCTCTCTCTCTCTCTCTCTCTCTCTCTCTCTCTCTCTCTCTCTCTCTCTCGCTCTCTCTCTCTCTGCTTGAAATTAGCATCAGCTGACAGCTGAGACTGGGTACATGTGGACTACATATATTTTTCATGTCCTTTTGATTATTCATTTGTGTTTATTTCAGTATGCAGCCACAAAAGTCTCACTGTTCAATGTGGGTGGTAAACAGACAGCGATATCTGTTTGAATTTGTTTGGGAGCCATTTTAGGCTTTACAGAGCAACACTGAGGAGAGGCACCCTATATAGCTGGCGTACCAGTCTGTAAAATGCCCTTGTTCTTCACAAGGCCAGAGATTACTAGCTGGCAGAGTTACAATAACAAGTATGCGAAGATAAATAAGCAGCAAAGACGCATTTTTCTTATTTAAGATATAGTGAATAATCCACATACATCTGCAGTGTACAGAGTGCAAACTGTCATCCTCTATCTCTCTCAGTTTAACAGGCACAAAAATTCAGCTATGCATACTTAATCAGTATCCTTCCTCAGGTACACATGTACTCTAACATGTTCTCAAGTGGAAGGGCAATTACTGTCAGGAGCAGAGAGAAATGTTCCTTGAGCGTGTCCCTTCGCAGATTTCATGTCTACACTGGAGACAACTCACAATGTCCTGACCTCCCAGTCCCCACCCAACACACACACACACACACACACACACACACACACACACACACACTAGATGAACCATACTTTAGTGTTGGAGACAGAGGGATAGAGGGAATGTAGGCAGTGGGAGAGAGAGCAGGTGTATGAGCAGTACTGATGATCAAAGTGTTAGGGGGGTTAGATATGCATTTGGCAAAGGTGGTAGGAGGGGAACACACCATGAGAAACCTGTGAATTTATGTATTCAGTGGTAATTTCTAATAAAGCCACACCCACAATCACCTGTTTTACAGTGTAGGAAGACTCACTGTTTGGATATATACATGTAAATGCTGTTTTCCATGACTCTATCATTTTTCCTGGTGTGGCTTCCTTGGCCACCATCTCTCCAGGCTATGAATGAAGAGTCAATATAAGGTAATCAGAAAATGTCATGCTCTCCATTTGCCTGTGGACAAGCTTAAATGAATGTCAAGCCCAGTTGGCCTTAGTTGGTGGTTGCATCATTTGTCACTGAGGCACTGAGGATGAAGTGAAACTGGCCTTTCTGAGGATCAGAAGCAGGTTTCTTATCACAGAGATGGGAAAAATCCATTCTTATAATGTTCACATGTGACCACGGACCATGCCGTGTGAATCATCATGTCATAAACAAAATGAGAATAGCTGTTTCTAAATCTGTACGTTGACCATAGTTACATGCTCAAAATACTTACTTGCGCACGAGTTATGTGTGTGTCATTGTGAGATGTGATCTTCCAGTTACAAATCTTGGGAATAATCACAACAAACCACAGTTAACGGATTATTTTAAATTCAAAATTTTTGAAAGTACAAAATAAAGTGCCCAAACAAACCAAAGGCAGATTACTTTCCTTTTCTGTGCTGACTGACAAGTCTCTGTGAACGCCATCACGATTGGCCAGATGATTTGATATGATTGTCTGTTATCTGTTGTTGAGGTCTGACAAAATTTGTGCCATTCAATGGACCTTATCTAGTGCAGTGGATCGAATGTAGTGAAATACAGTACTGAAGTAAAAGAACGTTATAAACCTAAAAAGTACATATAAAAGTGTACACATACGCAAAAAGCTTCTTAATTATAGGATCATGATTAAATATAATTAGTTACAGAAGGACGGAAATTATACATCCTGTGCCTAGAAGTGATATACCACCATGCATGAGTAATTACTTTGATGGACATATAAATGCTATGCACCAGAAAAGTATACATTTCCATCCGACTAATGCCATTGACATCCATTGACTAATGCCCCCTAATAAAGAATGGCAGTTGCAAAATTTATATATTCTATGTAGTATCATTTCCGATGTGGTGTAATTTGTATGAAAAAAGATAGTGGTACTCCTTGTTGCAAAACTGATTTAAGTACATTTCAGTGTACTGCAGATTGAAATTCACATAGAGTATAAGAACTGCTTCAAATGTGACCCATTTCGATCACTAGATTCACATGTATTTTGATGGAGTGCTCTGTAAAGCCTCACTATAATGTACATGGTGTAAATAACACTTTGCATCAAAAATAAACATAATACGGTTCAGGGAAAGATTTCTTTAGATGACCACTACAAAGGAAGGTATAATTTCAGGCATAGTGGAAGCAGAGCAACATGGATTTTGCTTCCTTCAAGTCTCAATCCTTGATGTTTCATAAGTTATCTAAAGGGCTGGAAATCGAGCTTGACCAAGGTTAATTTGAGGCTTGGGCAAGACCTGAAATAGAAACGGCGAGTGAGTGAGGCATTATAGAAATGGCAGCGATTCTCCGCCAGCTGCTTGCATGCTTATCTCTGCAGTTCCACCTAAAAAAAAAAAAAAAAAACACAATACTATGCTTCCAAAAGCCAATCAGAGCAGCGTATGGTAGCTTAACAGGGGATACCAACTTAGGTCACCACCACCGCTCTCACCTCCAGCTAAGAAACCATCCAAAAACAGAGACAAAAAAAAAAAAAGAGTTTCTGCTTTTTGTAGACAGCTGGAAGGTCAGGAGAGAGGGCTGTATGTGAACTGACAGGCTGATGATGTGGTGTTCAGTCTGTCGGACACACATCACAGCAGACAAGGAGGGGCAGCGGAAATTGAAACATCCACTTCTTAAAGTAGAGCAGCAAAGGGGAGTGAAGGGAACAACAGGAGGTAAGAGGTGGTGAAGTGGGTCTAAGCATTTGTACTTTATTTCTCGTCTACTATTGCTGTTTTTTTTTTAATAAAGTATGAATTGCATCAAAAATAGCTTTATTGTGGCTTAAAGCACAATCCATGTATTTAAAATTAATATTTTATCATAACACCAGTGTAAATTTCATTAGTTAAACCCAGGGTTAACTGTGTTGTCTGTTCTCTGCTGCAGTAGATAAATGTGAAGTAAGAAGCCAAATTGGATATGTTGAACGGAAAAGCCTGAATTAAAGGCTTACCAGCAGCATGTCACACAACTGTAAAATCAAAGTTATGATCTATATGAGCAACACTTGAACAGGCTAGTCTAAATGCAGGAGAGCATTATTCAGTTTTGGAACAAAGGGTGCTAATAATTGTGAGAGAGGAAAAAGGAAAAATGATGCATTAAAAGTTAGCTATTCACAGAACAACTGCCTCTGAGAATGCCCGGACTTCAAAATAAAGGTCATTATTTGCTTGTTTCTTTACAGGCTCTCTTTTTTGACCAAGGGGTACGACAGTTCAGGAGGTCAATATACAATTATTGTATGCTTCTCTCCTGTGACATGTAAGGTGTGCTTTATGCTCTGTATCATCTTTATACATGCTACCACTATCATCATGTGCAGCAGTAACAAAATGTTTACCCTGTTGTGACTCGAGCTTAGCCGAAATAAGCGGTGCTTTCAGAAGTAATTGCATGAAATGAAAAGCTGCCAAGCGGCAGGTCCTCAAAATCAGTGTGGCGTGATTGAGAGGGAGGGAGGAATCTTCGGAGCGCAGCTGGAGTCCCTGGGAGTACGACGCCTGCGGCGGTAGCACTGTGTGGATGCGTATTCGTGTTATGTCTTTGTTGTACAGTTGTATGGTTGAATGTGCGAGCGTGTGTGTGTGTTTTCTGAGTATGCCACTTCTATGGTTGTGTGGGTTTGGTTTTGGTGCATCCAAACTGTACATGCACAGTGTGTGTACATACATGTGGACTGGGGGTGCTAAGTGAATGCCCCATGCAGCAGGTCTTTATTTCATTACAACAAGGCCTGATACGCCTGGATGAACTCTGCTGGCTTGGCAGGTAATAGCTACTGTGTATACAGGAAGAAGGATAAGGTCAGGGTGTGATAATGATGTGATAATGACCTGACATGTATGCATGCGGCACACGAGGAGGTATGCATTCAGACATAATGGGAGTAGTATTTACTGCATGCTACACCGGTGTGAAAAAAAAAAAAAAAAAAAGATACAGCTAAGTATTGCGATATTCTTTTTTTCAGTACTATACTGATTTTCTAGCTCCTTGCGTCAATGTCTATCTTTATGCACTTAATTCTCATACTGGATAATGTTATGCCATCTATATTTTAGTGCACTGTGTTAAGTGCATTGTGCTCATTCTGTTTTGATAAATTCGAATGGGAATATAGCATTAAATTGTTACGAGTCAATTTGTAACCTAATTTATCATATATGTTGTATGTTTTATGTAGCCAGGTGTCATGCAGTCAGTGTTGTGCAAGTTCATAGTTCTCATGAACTAGTTCAAAGTTCAGTTCACACAGTATAAAAATGAATAGTTCACGTTCATAGTTCACCATTTCAATTTTGAACTAGTTCAAAGTTCAGTTCATTTCAGTTTTTTTAGGTGAAAAGTGTGAATGAAAGACTGACCTTGTTTTTCAAAGAAAACTATGACATCCATCACCACCTAAAACTGTTCGCTGTTTACAATTATATATTGTCCTAGTGGAATTGTAGAAATCTGTAAATTCCGTTTTATTTTTTCCCAAATTCCGTTTTTTCCGTTTTAATTTTTGGGAATTCAGTTTTTTACACTTTACTCTTATTTTACTTTACTACCAAAAAAGAGTGTTTTTAATGTTTATGACTAAAATGCACACAAATGAAATAGAAATTACCTTAAATTAATTGAGGTAACAAATAAACAACACTTTATTTATTTATTTATTTATTTAACAATTACATTGTTATAGCAGTAAAAGGTGAAAATGATATGTTATTAATAATTGAACAATGTTAAATTATTTGTTTTAAAAATGTAAATTACTTATCAAACAGACCTAACAATTCAGCTACCAATGAATGAGCAGTAGTATGCATGTGATAACATAGATTGAAAAATGAGCCGAAGTGATACCTCTTCTCTGAATAGACAAGCTAAGCCAGTGTGCCGCTGTTAGCCAGTGAAAATAGCGCAGAGTGGTAGCTCTTCGCGTTGATACACAAGCTATGTCAGTGCGCCGCTGTAGCTGGAAAGTTTCTTTGCTTTTGGACTCGTACGGTGCCGGTGCAGTTGTTGGAATGTTTTTCTTGGTGGTGCAGGTGCAGGTGAAACCACTGGAGGGGTTGTGCCACCCAGATTTGCTTCCGTCCATGTAATTTTCCCCAGACATATGTTCATATTCCATACAAAAACAGCATTTCATTCAAATTATGTCAAATTCCGCAATATTCCTTGTTAAAAAGGAGAAGGGAAATTCCGCAATAATTGGACCTAAACATTGGCGCTGACTCTCACATAATCTGAACGAGTTCACGTTCAAGTTCTTTATTTACAAATACATTGCGTTCAGTTCAACGTTCTTAAAAAAATGAACGTGTTCAATGAACGCGTTCTTTTGAACTCGTTCATGCACAACACTGCATGCAGTACACTGTATTTTAAGATCTATTTATGCAGTGCATACATTTTTATTTATACATTGTCAGTTGATTCTGTATTGAGTATTGCAATGTATTGTGATACATATTGTCTCATGAGGTCCTTGCCAATACCCAGCCTTACTATGTACTGTAAATACATTTATTTGAACATGATCACATCAAAGACTACCATCTTTTAGCATTAAAAACTAAATGGTAACCAAGTAATTAGTTTGATGCACATGTATATATGATACATAGTGCAAAAACCTCCTTAAGACCAGTGGAGCAGAGAACCTTGCACAAAATAGACAGCTTCCCTCTGCAGAAACCAAACAAATATCAAAAGCACTGCATCTCCACCGAGCTGCACATTAGTATGTATGTTTTTTGTATGTCAATTTTACTCTTCCACTAAAGGCACCCTGGTCTGCTTCTAATCCCAGTATGTCATCTCATCCTTATGTATGTCAGAAGTCTCTATGATCTCTGAGCTTTTCCCTCCCCGAGTTTCATTCTCTGCACGTAACAGAGCCAGCAGGCACTTTTTAAAGTTTAAAGAACACACAGACAGAACACATTCACAATAACACCAGCTTTCACATGCTTGCACTGATGTATTCTCGTGTGCATGCACTTCACACACACCCACCCACGCACTAACTCACAAAAACTACAGACATAAGCCCACTTTGCCTCTGAAGGTGAAAAACACACCACGAAGCACAACCTCTCCTGTAAATACAAGGTGAATTTTGTCCACACTCTGCAGGCAAACATCAGGGCCATCTCATAAATTGTTAAGCTGGCTCGGGGTGAGTAAATTAGGGAGTAGACTCATTACCTGCTGTGTAGAGTAGCCCAGACAGTGCCTGGAGCAAGAGCAGTAAACACACCATGTACCACAACACTAGTGCTACCACTGCAGTGCACTGCTGCACTCTGAAGATGTACACACTCTGTCTCACCTCTCTCTCTTGATCCTTTCTCTCATAATTTCCCCCCTTACTTTTATGCTTTCTTTCTCGGTTGCTTTCTTCCTCCCCATTCACACCTATTCATAAAATTTCTCTGTGACTTGATTCTGTATTGTGGACCTGTCAGAATATATTTAAGAAACAAGTGAAAATGGCATCTACAGCAACTTTTAAAGTTCCAAACCTTTAATGATCCCATTCTGTATTCAAATGGAAATTGTGGCAACTTAAGAGCAGTGGGTTTGTCATTTGAAATGCATTGCACGAGGAGATTTTCTCACTGCATACGGTTACTATTGCACATAAAACAATCACATTTTCAAGGCTATGTGACTAAAGCCAAATAGATCTTTTTGGAGACAGAAAGCTGAGATAAAAAATAAAAGTTACCATACAGTTTAACTTGCTGAATAATTAAAGAGTGTGCATGTGTGTGTGTGTGCACGCACGCGTGTGTGAGTGTGTGCTGGCACGCTCTGACCTTCCACTGATTAAATCAGTCCATTTTAATCACTGCAGCCATTCGTTTAAAGGCAGGTCATCAATAGCTTATTCATTAGAATCTAATCCAACTTGGTCAGTTACCTAGCATTACTAATTCAGGATTAGCTATGCTTAGTTACTGGGAGTACTGGGGTATTTCATCTCTGGTTTAAGGTAAGAAGCTCTCCATTCTTTATTCCGGAGGACACAGTGAGTTGACATTTTGATCAGATTATCAAGACTCAGGAGTTTCGTGTTCAATTAACCTCATTGATTATGGTTGCGTTTCAGTTTGATAGGGGTGAAATCTCTCTGCTGGTTGATACAGTATCAGTCTCTCGTAAGGCAAGAGGAGCCCTGGCAGCCAGATGAAGTGTGTGGTGTGCATTTTAGGAGGACCGAAGAAATCATTTTCAGCCCATCCCACAAGGATCGACTTGACAGTTTCATACTTTGTCAGACTGGAGATTAGCACCTTTCAGCATTACCCCCCGGCAAGTGCAAATTTATTTTTTTTAACCAAGGTCACCCCGTTTGTCAGATAAGTGATTGAACATTTTAGCACCTCTTATGCCCATCACTTACAGAAACGATGAAGTCAAGAGAATGGGCTTGTAGGCGGTGAAATGGATTCCTCTGAAACTTCCATTTTCGATCCTTTTTCCATACCCAGTGGGGGGCTGGGAGCCAATCAGACCGTCAGGAAACAGAACAGAACCCAGCATGCTTTGGGCTAAAGGCAGGTAAACACACCGGACAGGCCACCAGTTCATTGCAGGGCTAACTGGCTCACTACAGGCCTTGTTCAGACTGCAGGCAAATCAGATTCATTTCTCAAATCAGATCTTTAAGACAGAATGTCTGCATTGCTATTGAAATGATTCTGGGCAGGTCAGATATGTGTGTCCAGACATCATCAACCTATCTGCATGGGTTGCTATGGTAACAACGCAGGTGTCCGTATCTATGTAGCTGGTGATGCGGCTTTCCAACATGGAAGCATGAGAAATGTACCTCCACCCAAAGTGCAAGTGGACAGTTTATTTCAGTGTCTGCAGTTCTCTTCATTGTCCTCTGTACTGCTTGGCTAGTAGCAGCATGGATTCTGCTCTGCTGGTCCTCTGTCACTTTGGATTTGACGTCGCCTCTGAGTGTTGCGTTGCAAGGGACACAAAAGACACTTTGAAATCCAGTTTGAGTGGCCAGAGCGTCTGGGCTGAGATGCGTCTGTAGAAATCCGATTGGAATCACATTTCAACCCACATCCAAATGTGGTTTGGACCTGATTTGCAAAAATCACACTTCATGTGGTTTTTGGCCGTCCAGACTTTCTAAAATCGATTTGGATACAATCTGGATATGGCAAAAATAAACAGATTTGGGCTGGCAGTCTGAACAAAGCTTTAGAGTCTCCAGTTAACCTATCGTCCACATCTTTGCAGGTCAGGTGAACTGCACGACTGTGAGAGGAAACCCACGCAAACATAGGTGGAGCATACAAACCTTACACAGAAAGCACCAGGCCTGGCATTCAGACTCAGGACCTTTTTTCCGTGAGGTGAAATTGCTAACCTCTGAGCCACAGCGGTGCCCTTTCTTAACTTCATGCATACGAGTAAAAATGCCCAGCCTTTTTTAAGTGGTTTTCTAATCATATCTTGAGGAAAACACAGCAGCACCCATTGGCATGACAAAATTTTTCAGTACAAAATAATTTAAAATAGATCTAATTGTATATTTACTTCCAGTTGTTTAATTTTTTTTTGTTAGGCATCTGCAAATTTGTCGTAATACATGTAATACAATTTCTTGTGTGCATGGTGTGGAACAAAACGATGCTTGATAAATAAAAATATCTGACAGTGTTTGAGTTCATGAATTACATTTCCTTTGCTTAGAAGCAGGCCTCAGATTGAAAATGTGTTGTGAAATCTAGTGGACTTTGTTTGAGCACCACTCAGTGCTGCTGGGGCCACTGCGGCAGCTTAATGCTGATTTAGTGCTGTGCTGATTCCTTGGAAACTTTTTATTCCTTAATATCAGCATGCATATGGTTTAGGGTCTGCTTCCTGTGTGTAAGCACTGAGCAGCACTTTGTGGGTTTCTCATCTACAAATGGAAATTTTTCAAAAGTATCCAGTGAAGCTGCAGACAAGGTAGGAGAAGTCCATTTATGTGTCTCAGAGAACATAGAAAACTGAATTTGAAATAATGAAAGTTAATGAAAGTTAAATCCAGCATTAATAACATTCATTTTAAAGACATTGCATGTAAATTCAACTTGTGCCTTACAAATTCATTTTTAAAGTTAATTTATTCAAAAAAAAGTATTTTAGTAGTTTTTTTTACATTTAACAGGTCAATACAGTGTGCACAGGAGAAATTCAAATACAAATATGCATTTCAAATACAGTCCCTGTGGACGCTCTTTCTATTCCTTTCATTTTTCTGTCAAGAGTCTGGGTACAGCCAAGAATATTGAAAAGAAATTCAACTGTGATACCTAATATAATATGTGTTTTGTTGTTGTTTGTTGTTTGTATCTTCTTTGTGTGTGTCCTTTTCTTTTGTCTTGTATTGCCATTATTCCGGAGTAACTGCAACTTTAATTGCGAATGTGGTATAATGTATCACTATTGGCTGTCAGTGCATAAAAAGATACAAAAATATGGTATGTGCTCTATACCTTAGCAGAGTTCAGTTCTTATTTCTTGAAACAATTTTGTCTTTGTCAAAAATAAACACCCTGAGAGCACAAGATACATTACAACGTTCTTCTCCCTAAACAGAGATCAAATTGTCTTCTCGATGATAAATGATGTGTGCAGGGCAAAATCGTAGTTTGCTCACTGGACCTTTACTGCACAAAGAGCCTGGGACGAAGCAAAACGGAGATTCATTTATTTTAACATAATCATGATTGCCATGAATGGAAGCATGAAAGTATATATTTTTTTGGATTCCCACTGTTTCTGGTTTTGATGGAAAAAACAGGCATCCGAGACAGCAGCTTGGAGTGCCCACGGGTCACAGCTGCTAAATTGTAGAGCTGTGTCATACATTATAGTCCTGGCAAAACAGCCATTACGCCAAAGTGATTATAGCTGCATTACTGTATACGGCAATAAACACTTGCATGGACATTCTCAATGTGACTACAGTTTATTAAGAGCATCACTTATGGTGACTGAGGTGCCGGTGCCAAGGTGATAGTCTGGCTAATATAGTGTGGACACATAAACAAATGGATCAGCACACACACACACACACACACACACACACACACACACACACACAGAGAGAGAGAGAGAGAGAGTTATTGTAGAATGGTTCAAATTGCTGTCCCCTTCCAAGAAAATTAGATCAATGAAGTGTCCAGTTTTTGGATAATCATTACTATATCATAAAGGGCTACTTAAGTCCAAGGCATTGATTGAAAGAGTAATATGTTAAATATATACAAAATCTGCATTATGCTACTTTCTATTGTGATGTGGCTGACTTTGCCTTACCTTACCTGATGAAAGTAATAATAAGTATCATTATATTTATCTGATATTATCAGATTTTTTGTTGTTTTGGGTTTTTTGGTTTCCTCAAATGGGAGAGATTCGGATTCATTTTAAGCAAAATCCAAAAATCAAAAGTGTATCCAGCCCAGCTTTCATGTCACCACTGCAACACAAACGGTTTTAGTGTGGCAGCTGTCATCACTGAAAAATATAATTTTTATAATGAAGTAAACAGCTCTCACTTTTTTTAAGTAAACTGTTACATTTCTATGCGAGGCTGTGCACAGACATTTTGAGGATCAAGGGCTCAAGCAAAACAAGTCAAAACCATCTCAGTGCTAGATAGATGCTTGCCACCTGTGGGCTTATAGGCATGCTATGCTTTGTAAATTGAAATGTGACATAGCTGATGGTGAAGTGTTCATTTTAAGCTTTGCAGTGTGCAACCTGTTTCATCGGCTTCGTTTGTTCATTGTTTTACATGGATGGACTACAAAGTGGTTCAAGGGGCCTCATAATAATCAACTTTTGTCCACATGGTAATATAATGTTTTGTCTAAAATATCATGTTTTGTCTGCTTTCTGGACAGTAGCCTCATAAATTCTGTTAAAATACAGGTGAATTTATTCCTTTAGGCATATGGTAATGAAGTCCTGTAGACTGGCTGGTGGTATCAGCTTGGTGTGAATACAGTTATGTAATTGTATGCTGTGATTGTGGTCCCACATCGATCATATACCTTTATAATGTGGTGTGTGTGGGCAGGTGGATGTGTGCAGGGGGAGGGAGGGGCCTCGAGGTGTCTGTGTCTAGGGGCCCGTTGTCTCATAATCCGTCCATGTGTGCATGTCTAGCTGTACTCCATGAATCAGCATTAGCGTTCACGCAGAATCCCAGCTCACATATTAAAGTAATGACATATCCACTGCAGATGGTTGGCTGTGCATCATGTAGCCATGGAGCGGTTAGATGGCTGACATTTAAGTTTATTGTGTCATAGGAGAGTAAAGTTACGTGGTGTCAGTAGCAGACTGCATCGTTTGACTCTGAGGAATAATTCCCGATGACAGATCTACAACAGCACTGCCAACTTGCCACATCATATAACAGCTAGCTACCCAGCTCTCCTGACTTATTGATTATGCACTAATTATTAATATTTCCCTATGAGATACACTTAAAATCCATGCATATCTGTGGCAGTGACATCCGATGCAGATTTGTCTTTGTGTTATTTGGGATCAAACCAAGTATTCATCACAATAACAATGTGACCACAGAATGGTAAATGATAACTGCAGTGGTTAAAGAGTAATTCTAGTATGCCTGGAGTTTTTTTTTTTTTTTTTTTTTTTTTTTTTTTTGCTTTTAATGTTAATTTTGACTGTTTTTACATCCATGCACAACAATTAAACTCCCAATTGTATAAAAAAAGGTTCCAAAGGTGTAGAAAACGTCTCCAGTCGCAGTTGTTACAAATTCATCTGTCAGTGTGAATACGAAGATGATAATATCACTTACACATTTTGAGAGAAGTTTTTTTTTTTTTTTTTTTTTTTTTTTTTTTTTGTCTAATATTCACATTAAGGAATAGAGGAATACAAGCGAGAGACTGCAGGGATATTGTGTAAAGCAGAGAGGCTGTGTATTTTCCTCCCCTTTTTCAAATAACCAGCATGTGGGCAGAGATGCATGTAAATGCAAGTCAAAACACCAACTCAAACACTAATGAAACATTCTCCCTTGAAGAAAGCAGAAACATGAATTTACATGTGTTCATGAATGCAGCTCTTGTTTACTTGGTCAGACTGTTTTTTCACATTAGATCAGTCATTTCTACAGGAAAGAAGGACAGGGAAAAGAAAAGCAGGGGTGAATTTTATAGCGTTCAAATAGAGGTCATAGCTTCCAAATAAGTGCATTTCTGCAATGTGGCACATATAGATCCGTTTCATATTCTGCAGATTGCACTTTCATCTTAGTCTAGGATTAAAATGCAAGCATAAAGTTTATCCATTTGTGATTGGGAAAGCCCGGTAAATCTGTCAGTAATATTTTGCAGCAGCCGTGCTCTAAAATACTTGATACGTAAGACATATAACACACACACACACACACACACATACACACACGCACAGTCTTTGTAAGTGACAGCCTCATTTGTTACATTAGTTACAGCCATGCATGTGGCTGAAAAATGAATCTAGCTTAAGATGTCAAAGAGGTGCCTTTTCTTATTATGGCAGCGTCTTCACTCTGTCTTGTATTTATCCTATTCAAATTTCTTAAATAAATAAATAAAATCCCAAACAAGATTCCACGTTGAGCAACACAAGATGGGCTTGCCACACCAGTGTTTTTAGGCTTTAAGTGAGGTGAAATCAACTTACAAATGCACCATGGTCATTTGAACAGCAAACCAATAGGATCAAAAGTGCCTCTTTTTTTCCTGGTTGTGGATTTTCTGCCTTTTTAACACAGTATGCACCATCCAACAGGGTGGTTGTTAAGTCCGAGGGCAAGAGGGCAGAGGCTGGCGTCCCCTGAGTTCTGCCTGTGCACGTGCCTGTTCTATGAATCTATAGCTGTGCTTGTTAGTTTTTAATTTGGATTGATTTAGGTTCAAACATAGATAGTACCGTCAATATTGAAACAATCAATACCAAAGCAAATGCTAATATACAACAGTTATATGGATTTGGTGGATTTTGGTAGTGACATGATAGAGCATTATCATAAAAAAAAAAAGAAAAAAAAAAAAGAACATGATTAAGTCATCTACCCCAATATGAATGTGATGAAATTATGCACTGACCAGTGCTGATCGCTGATATCCAAATAATGAAAAATGATTACTGAAATACTAAATAGGTAAGAGAAATTGAACATACGAACCTTTAAATTAAACCATATCTATGTGTTAATCATACTGCCAAAAAGGTAATAGAATGTTACCACCTTTCAACCAAAATATTGTCATCACCATCAAAAGAGTGTAGTCACTACTAAAGTACTTTTTGCAAGGTTTTGAATCATCAAAATGATTTGATTTTTGATTAATTGCCCTTGTAATGTCATTAGTCTGTGAACTGATATATGAATCTGTAGATTATACTAAAAAAGACTGCATTTAGTCTACAGATACAGTGGCTGTGCCTTATGTGTGGTGTAAAAAATGTATGGTCAAAGATTGGGGAAAAAAAGACAACCAATTACACCTCTTTCCCCCCCCAGATCCCATCTTGAATCATGTTGGTTGACTCGGCTATATATAAAAGAGATTTCTGGAAGAGATGAGAAACGTGCAATGTGCAGACAAACACGTGAAAACTACAGAAAATCATGTGCAAACTGGCACCCACTGCTGTTGCTTTGTTTATCAGGCTACCAGCATCTGGAGGAGAATACAGCTTTACTAATGCCACTTCTCTGGCTCTCAGCGCAGGTTCTTCACACTGTTCTTTGCAGGCCCAGCTGGAGATGCTTGGAAGCCGTTTCCTCGCCTTTGTATCTATATGCCAGTATCTTCTTATCTTAATATTGTATGCTTAAATGTCTGGTTTGCCTTATCGCAGGCCACTAATCTTGTTAGAATAAGGAATAAATGAATAGAGCTCAAAGATTGGGATTGCTTTGGGTTGTGGGGGCAATATGAGTATTTTCTCTTTGAAGCTTTAGTCCAAGTCTCCCAGAACACAGAGGAGAAATGTTATTTTGGTGAAAATATATATAATTGAAAACTATAAATATTTCAGTATTCTTTAAATGTGTTCATTTCTAGCTCGACTCGCCTCATCTCTCACAGAGCAGGGTCCCTTCATATCCAGATAGAAATGTGCTCTTTCGAAAAACATCAATTAGAGACCTTTGATAAAAATCGGCTCATGTAATTTTGCATTCTGTAATGCCTCTCGACGAGACTTCAAAAGGTAGTGGAAATTAAAATCAGCCCCCAGGAAAATATCAATGTGAGAGTGGCGGTGGGAAGGGCCACGCTCTTTCTCACTGTCGTGACGAGATGGGATGAAGTGACAGTCATGAAAATTAAGACTTGTTCCTCCAAATGTAGTTGCCAGTCCCTCTTGCACATAAGTAGTTTCAATGGTTGTGGTTAAAATTTCATTAGAATTTCAAATGACGGCAGCATCTGTATATCTGTGTCTGTGTGTGTATGGGAAACAGCTGAGGAAAGGTTAGAATTTCCCCTTACTTCAGGAATGAAAAAGCTATGGAGCTGAATAAATGCTTGGCAGTGTATTTCTTATCGCAAATGTGCATTTTTAAATCAGATGGGATGTGAGATTGCAGCTTATTTCACGTAAGTCAGTGTAAGAAAACAGTGAGGAGATGGGGAGGTTGGAAAATAAAGGTGTTTCTTTCATCATCTCTGCTATACCCTGAAAGATTCTCTTGACAGCAAGTGTAATCATTGGCAATTGAGCTTAGAGGGTTTCTCGGTGTTATTTGTAGCACTTCTCACTCCCATGCAAAGCACACATTCAGGGTTCTCTACATGTGATCTCCCCCATTCATGTTTCCTTCTGCCGCTTGCTGCTTTCACTAGTGAAGATATAACAAGCTCAGACAGCTGATGTCGTGTTGGGTATCGGTAATTCAGGGACGATGAAAAGCCAAAGCAGTGCAACATCTCCGAGGCACAGAGCACAAGGATAAGAGACAATGTGTAATGATGCTCCAAATAACAGAGGGAAAATAAGCTTTTGACTCGTGGGGTTCTGTGGTCACATCGGCCAGTATTGATGAAACTCGGCGGTGGTAACAGCGTTGCTCAATGCAAAATCTGCAGTGCGATTATGCTGAGGTGATTCATAAAGATACTGCTCCGGTGACACTTCACTAAAAGCCAATGGAAATCAATATATAAATGGAATCGTGCATATTTAACACCATTCTGATCGTTCACGCCCATGTGCAAACACAATGGATCACAAACTCATATGTCAGACAGGCAAAGAAAGCCGCATTTCTAACCAGCGGAGCTCTGTACATTGAGAACAGCTTGTGTCACGCAATGCCAAATAGCTTGGAAAAGACATGGTAACCCAGTTTCCAAGCACTAAAACACAGTGACAAAACAGTAGTGGTATTTTTAGCATAAATAATCATACATTGGAACTATAATGGCTTGTGAATTAATGGTGGTATTTTTATGAATTGTTTGCAGGACATGTAATCTGAAGTAAACAGTGGTGCCAAAATACATGCCACAAGTGGTAATGGAGGGTGTTTGTCTATGATAAATAGCCCTAATCTTAACCCTAACCCTAATCCGACCATGGCCAATTACCCTCTACTGCATTGTTAACCCTGCTTGTGAGTTTTATTAATAACCTCAATTATCTTGTCTCTTTTGCAAGCTTTTTATTTATACTTCTAATGCTGGTGAGAATGTCTAGAAATTGTGGGTGTGGGTTGTCCTTTAATTAATAACATAAATTGATACATGATACTAGGTATAGGAAATAATTGGGACCTCTGCCTGCTCATGACGCTCTTTTATTATCGATTGATACAGGCATCAAAGGCATCAAAAATTGTCCTTTTGTGGAGAAATAAAGTGAAAACTTAGTTCAACAATAGATAAAATATTTCAATTAAAGCAGCTGCAAGGAGTTTTTAACTGGTTCTGAAAAAATCTCAGTTTAATACTGATGCCTTTGTATGACCTACATTACCAAAAAAGACCATCAGCAAGAATACCGGCTATTTCTACATAGTTATTCTAAGTCACCGTGGATTCAGACAAAATGATTTATGGTGTGCAGATGGGTGGTCCATGTGAAAACTGTCAGATCCCAGTTCACAGTTAGCCAGGCTGTGCTGTATTTACCTTCTCTCTGCCTCTGGGTAGCCCCCACCCAAAAATGTGTCACTATTTTTTTTTTCCCTGCGTCCTCCCTTGCATGAAATCTCGTCACTGCGTTTGCTGCAGTCAGCCGTGGTCCCGGATGTAAACTGAAGTGTCTCTTCTCGCACGCTATGCTGGCGCCTTTCTTTCACTCGCTTCCAAAACAAGGTCAGACCAAGATCTTCAAATTGAAAGTTCCTTGTACTTGAAAGTTTTATGAAAAAGGTTCATCTGTCTCATACAATGATATGGAATATTAAAAAGAATGTACACTACTACAATCCGATACAACTGTTCTGCCATAATGTTTACTTTTCTGATGCCTATGATGCTCAGGTTTTCTTTTTGTCACAGTAATAGAGGTGTTCATTCAGTTCTATGTTTGGCATTGAGCTCATAGTTAGTGGTGCTGTTGTACTGGACTGCATTTTATTGATAGCTGTTTCCACTATTCTGTCCCCCTCATTTATATAAATAGGGAGGACAAAAAAATTAGAAGCACCTCTAAATATAATGTAGTCCAGTACAAGACCTCTGCAAACTACAGCCTCAACAATAAACACTGAAATGAATTGACACATTCTCCACAATGTCAACAAAAACTGAACATTATAAACTTTCTTAAAAGGTAAAATTCATGGCAGAGCTGCTGCACTGAACTGCATCAGATTGTACAGGTGGACCTAATAAATTGGACACTGAGTGTATAATATAATGAATAAAAAGTGTGAGCTTGCCAGTACAACCTCAGGAGAAGTTCACACTCATCTGCAAAATCTGAAAACACGTCTTTATTACACAATTTTGCTCTTCCACCCACACTAAACTGGTGCTTTTTCATCCCTCAAAAACTCTCTCATGTGGATAAAAAAATGAAAATGTCAGTTCCACGTTGTTGTGTATAGCTAGCGAAAACGGGAAAACAGAGACCTTCATGTCAGGACATGTGACATGTACTTATAAGACCATGGACACATGGGTGTCTTTAATTATGTTGGCTGGTTAGACTTTTCCTGAGGTTGATGTTGGACAGAGGAATGGTTGAAAATGAGGCCGGCATTGATTAAGGTCAGCTCAAAAGATAAAGAGGTGGTAAGTTGTCCCTCAGGTGCAACAAAACTGTCATTGGACCTCCATTGAAATGTCAATTAAGCACAGTTAGTACACAAAGACATTCATGATGGTAAAGGTCTAATGAAAAAAGGTCTAATCATTGAAAATAACTAGAAAAAAAAAAAAAAAAAAAAAACCTGTGTGGGTGACCAGGGACTGTTTGCTCATAGTAAAAAGAATGTTTTGTATTCACTTTCCCCACTTAACCTTCTGAAATTGTGGATGTTTCAGCTTTGGCTTCAATTCATGTACAGATCAGTCAACTTTTTTTTTTTTTTTTCAGTGATTGTCAGTAGATTTTAGCAGAACCTGGATTTTCCTTCATAGTACTCTGGGTGTAGCATTTTTTTTTTCTTTTTTTCTTTCTTTCTTTGCAACAGTTGGCTCTCCATTAATGCCCTAAGTAACCAAGATATCAATAATACAGTGCTGCACACTTCTCTGGAATTAAACATGCCCAAAAGCTGGGCAAGGTGCATCCAACAGAATTAATATGAAGTGAGAGAGACCAGAATTTCCCCAAGGCAGTTTGAAAGCCATGCTAATTATTATAATATTTAATTAAAAATACTTTAGTACATTTTTTTATAGTTACAGTAGTTAAATATTATATAATTTTTGTTCACTCTTTCCCATGACACCGCACTTAAAATGAATAAATAAATAGAACTTTTTTTCATATCACATCCCTTTCTGTCACTTGCAGTGTGATGGCTAGACAGTTTAATAGAAAAGTAGATTAACAATGCAAGCCAGCCTTGCCATGGTCAATTAGTGCAATGCTAGGCACAAGCAGATATACTTAAGATGATTATGCCGATGTCAATGACCAAATTAATAGAAGTGTAATGATTGAAACTTTATTTGTTGGTATAATTTGTGGTGCTTTGTGAAAGAGATTTGTGACTTATTAAGAGCTGTTGAATTTGAAAGCCATCATATGGGATGTATATAGTAGCTATAGAGGCTTAGAACAGGTCACAAGTAGTTGGGAGTTCACCAGCTGTTGCACCACTGAACTGGATTTAGCGCTATAAAAAAGCATTAAAAGTAATAGTGAGGTACTGACAGTGATAAAGCACATTTGATCCGCAACTGAGAATTTCAAGTGAGACATGAAAAGGACAGTTGACAGTTGACACAGATTAAGTCGGAGATAATAACAATGGTGAGCACAGATCACCTTGAAAGTGCATTTTTTGGCAACATGGTGGCACAGGTAGTGCGGGGGAGGCTAAGCCAGAGACGCTGGTTCAGTGGATGACTCCTGGCTTGTTATACAGTGCTGCAGCTGCCAGGTTGTGTTCCACTGTGTCGGATGGAGTAGCCCTCCTCAGACAATAGGATGGTAATGAGAGTGACTGACGGGGATGCTCGGAGAAGCAGCCAAAAATGATTTCTCTTTCGTTCTCTTCTTTTTTTTTTCCAATCTCTATCGTTGTCTTCCTGGCTCTCCCTCTTTCTCTGTTGTCTAATTCCTAGTCCATTTCTTTTACTCTCTTTTAAACCCTTTACAACCTCAAAAAAGAGCAACTATTGGCTAGAGGGAATTCTCATGATGTTGAATACTGACAGATTTACTGATACTGTTTCACTGCCCAGTGTAAGACCATATATACAGGTTTCTGTGGACATGAGCAGATGTGCAGCTGTGTATTATTAGTTACTTTCATGATCAAATTTACAGATAGAAGTAGCATTTAGAGAAATGATTCCCAGCCGCATGTAGCACCTTTATTAACAGTGTTGCAAAGTACTTCACAAAAAGATAAAATACAATGAAACAAAAATAATTGTCCACAGAGGTAAAAGCTTTTCTTAAGAATATTTTGAGAAAAGATTTAACCTACTCGTAGCAGGGAGGTTGTTCCAGAGGTTGGGGACCTGGATTACAAAAGCCTGATAGCCGTTAGTCACCAGTCGTGCCCTGGGAAGAACAAGAGGACCGCTACCAGCCAATCTAAGAGGGCACTCGGGCTTAGATGGGGTTAGTCGACCTTTCATATAATTAGGGGCCTGAAGACATGAAGGTCGACTATAAAATTTTAAAATCAATGGGAAGATGAACAAGAAGCCAAGGCTGGTAGGGCAAAATAGGAAATATATGATCTTGTTTTCGTGAACCAGTGATAATCCCAGCAGCAACACTTTGAACCATTTCAAAGTGGTAAAAGGAAGCCTGAGTAATAGTTGTGCGGAGGGCATTACAGAAATCTCGACTGGAAAAATAAAGCCATGGACCACCCTGTGTAAATCCATGAAAGTTAAGAAGGATCTAATTGTTGAAATTAACTGAAGTTGAAAGAAACAGGGCTGAAATAACTTTCTTTACTTCATCATAAAAAAACAAAAGCCAAAGTCATGTCAAGCACCCAGATTTCTTGCAGTTGGTTTAAGGTCATGTGATAGGCCCTAGGACTGCAGACCCATAACCAAGTCTGACAGAGAGCTGCTCCATCCAGCTCCCCAGTGGCTTCAACTCTGTGCCCAGATGCATCATTTCCTCGCATTTAATCAAAATCCGATCAGTGGTACCTGAGTTACTGCTTGTGACACATGGATGGGCAAACACTGCAGTTTCCACCTTGGGCCAGTTGGCATAATTTTGAAAATTGTGCATTCTAGCGGTGGGAAGCATCATTCCCACAAGTTTTGTCAAAATCCAATAACTGGTGTTTGTGATTTTGCGCATGGCCGGCAGATGAACAAACTCATTTCAACGTGGTGGACAAACACTCACTGAATGCTGAGAAATAGCTTAATAGACAGACAGAGAGAGAGAGAGAGAGACAGGCAGAGAGAGAGAGAGAGAGAGAGAGAGAGAGGGGGTCACAACTTTGCACCATTTGAGTTATTCAGACTTCTTGTGGAATGCTTCTTGTGGAAATCATTTGGAGGCTACAGGACCAGACAATACAAGAGAATGTGTTCTGAATCCGAATAATTTTGATTGCAAAGTGCAATCGTGGTACATGGAGTTTCACATTATTAATTGGTGCTGACACATTCCGAGACAGTTACAGAATACAAGCTTGACACATGAGGTGCACATCAAGTTGAAACAGGGCCTCACATAGTGCAGAAAAAGCCTCACTGTTAGACAGAACATAGAGCCTAACATAACCCAAGCATATACTCAGCAGCATTGCATGAGCAGTTGATGTGCAAGTGCAAGCATATTGATTAATAAAAAAAAAAAATAAATGAATAACAGTTTTGTCAAATGTAACTAGACTGACACATTGCTGTTACTCGACCCACTATGATGGTGTCGTCTGCAAAAAAAATGCAATCAATGCAATTGTTATAAAACAGGACTGAACTAGCTAGCGTGAATGACTGCTGATGAAATAGTACAGACTGGTCAATCTCCTTAATTAAGCACTTAGCAGCTGGATCAATTCCAAAAAAGTATCAGTGCAACACAAGGTTGCACTTAAATATGCACACTAATAAACAAGATCAGTTCCTGGCAGATTTAACTGCAGGGTATAGAAAACATAACTGTACATAACTGGTGTCTAGACAAAATTGACACAGTGTTTTAATACCAAATTGCAAAACATACGGCCCTAACAGTTGCTTTGACATTTGCTGGTGCTTGCTTAAGGGCAGCTATTATTTAACAGTGGTAGTTTGGTGAAGTGCAACCACTATACTTATCAAGCTGCAGCTGCTAAATGATTGCATAAGTGACATCTGCAGGAGTGGAGTTATATGTAAATGTAAAAAGGTACTATGCTGCAAAAGAGGTTATATAAATATTTATAGAATTGTTTCTTCTTCTTCTTCTTCTTCTTCTTCTTCTTCTTCTTCTTCTTCTTCTTCTTCTTCACAATATCTGCATATGGTAGAGATGTGCAAGATAAACTAACTACATTTTATTTTTACTGGAACTGAGAAAATTCAGTTGAGCATGATCCGATTCATTATTTGAAAACCGAATGTTATACAGAAAATACAGAAAATAATTGATCTCTATCACATCTGCTTTCTTTCAATATCATAATAACTCGTATGTTAACCAGACCTTGCGGTCAGCTCATTACCATCTGAGTTGCTTTTGTGCTGATACTATTTCTTCAGCAGAACACAAACCTAATATGGCATGTTTAGGTATTGCACCTGCACTTTTGTCTTTTGCTTCAGTCTCCTCCCTTTTAGAGTTTTTCTCTTTCTTTCTTTCTTTCTTATCTTCTTCAGATCCCAGTTTGTTGCCTCTTGTTCTCTGCATCAGTTTGATCTTTTTCTATCCTCTGTTTGCCTCTTCAGCATCTATTAGAAGATTATTCACTCTTCAGTATATAGGCAAATGGTTGATTAATGTGTAACACTGAATTACACATTCCCTTTTCCTCTGTAATCCGAAGGGCAAAGGCATAGAGTCTGCCAAAATTAGGAGTTCCATTTTCAGTGGGTACACCAATACTGAAATTATGTTCTCTTGTGGTACTGGAAGGCTCTTTCAATACAGTTATTGGACAAATGACATTCATATAAATTAGTGGAGTGGGACCTGTTTTTTTTTTAAACTGGTTGAATTGGTATTTTGCTCACTCTCGGCTGGTATGGAGCAAATAAGAAAAAAATAGAGAAAGGAAGAGAGGAAAACAGACAGTAGGGGATTGAGACTTTAGGGATGGGCTGGGGGTTAGGGGGTCATGGATCAGAGATTAAGCCAATGGCATTGGAGAAGGGTCCGCCAGCTGTCTAGTCCAGCATCTTTATTCAGAGTGCTGTGGCTCATGATCACCATGGGTGGCCTGTTCCTTTAGCATACAAAACTATAGCTATGGTCCATCCAGCTACCCCGCCAATTTTTAATAAATGTTCGAAAAACAAAATGCACAGAGTTTTTAGCTGTCAGTAATCAATTCCAGTCTCGTGATGATTCCTTCTTAACAACCTCATGCGTTAATGGCTTTCTTAGCAATTCCATTCTTTCAGATATCACCTTTATAGACATTTGTATTAGTCCAAAAATACAAAGTGTGGAACTGAATGGATCATAATTCTGCTATGACTGTAATTACAAACTAAATAAATCAAGCAATTCATGAAATTAACTGTTCATACCATAACTGTGTTTTTATTGTTACCCATAATAAACATCACACAGCTGTATACTGTGTGTGTGTGTGAGTGACTGTAAGGTTGTGATGTGATGTGGTGATCTAGAGAGGGAGGCAGCGTTTAGTTTTCCACAGTATATGTGCTTCTCTATAGCTGAAGTGCTCACAGGAGCATTGTGGCAAAGAGGAAAGAAACAAACTCAAAAATGAAGCCTCACTTTTGATCTCTCTCAGAGACTCTCACTCTTATCCAGCAGTCACTGTGCTGCGGTGCGCTTTCGCTGCATGGAAATTACTCCCATGTCATCATTACTGTATTTATTTATTTTTTTCAATTTTAAATAGAGTCCAAATGAGAGAGAGTACATGTCACAGTTCAAAAATTACCACCTGACAACCTGAAATTGGTGGATGGCAGGTGTTAATTTCAAGCTCTGGTTGGTGAGTTATAAGCTGCTCGAAGACAAAAACAAATAAATGCATTTGGCAGTATTGTAATGCATGAGCTAACGACCATGCAACCAAGACATCCAGAAGTAACAACACATGAGATTCATAAATAACAGTATACTTTTTCAAAATGTCCACATCCAGTTTTGAACCCCGGTGTAATGAGACTTCACTATGAGATTAAACTATCATACGAGGACTTCCTCAATATCGTGTTTCGACTGTTGCATAGTTTCTGCATTAACAACAAAAAACTAATTTTACGCGTCAACTGTTGCTGTTGGAACTCTCAAAGTTATTATTCACATGAATATTTTTGGATGGAAACCCTGATGTTGAGATTAAGCACGGGTGATGGCACCGTCAGGACACATTCTTTGGTTCTCTTTCTCATGACATAACAATTTCATCCATCTATCTATGTATATGTATAGGTATATGTGTATGTGTTGCATTTTATTTCTAATCTAAAATATGCAACTTGAGTATTTTTTGCTTTTTTATCATTGTTTTTTTCTTTTTTGGGTGTTGAGGATTTTTTTTTTATTTGTTTGTTTGCTTGTTTAGGATTAAAGGTCCTTCAAATACTTCCTCGAGGTCTTTAAACTTGCAGGGTTTAGTGTGTGTAAGCCCTCCCCTGCCCCAGTGACTGTTCGCCCAGGTACATCCCTCAGAGAAGCCAGCAGAGGGCTCAACTGTTGGTGGGAGAGGAGGGATTTAGATACTCCCTTGTGAGGATAGCCAAACCCCTGTGATTACTGCTTAATCCTCTCCAGCATATCATGTGCATCATGGCAGCACTGTGAGCCTTTGTGACATCACAGGGGAGGCTGCTGCTTAGCGCCCATCTCTCTGCCTCTGCCTCTTTCTCCTGCTGTCTGTTTTAACCTCTTTTCTCTCCTCTCTCATTCTCTATCACTCTCTTTTCCCTCCTCTTTCTCTCCCTTGCTCTCCCTCGCCTTCTCTGTCCATTGTATGGCGGTTCGGGGACGATGGGGGATTGGCGGAGGGGAGATCAGTGGGGATTATCACTGTCTGGAGAACACTGATGGATTTGTGCGCCATCTCGGTAGTTGGATGTTGTGCCATCCTGCCCTCAACTAATGGAACTGCAGTGCTCTGCCAAAGCAGAAGTTGATATCAGTCGAAAGCTCTTAACCAACCCAACTGTCCCTTTGATGACTCATTTAGGGCGGTTTTCTTCAGGATCCACGTGTCCCGTTCGAGCAATCCATTCGCGGAATTAACAAAATGCCAGTTGACAAAGAAGAAGAAACATTAGATAGCAAAATGGGGGTGGGGAAACTGTTTGGAAATTAAACCTGAATCCGCTTATTAAAAAGGAAGCTCCCGGTTCCCTTTTTTCTCCTTTTTTAATCTACTCCTCTACTCTCTGCTTTGTGTCCTGCTCTTCCTTATCTATCACACTCACTGAGTCTGTCAGCTTTCTGGTCTGGTCAACACTGATGAATATTGTGTCTAAGGTTATAGAGTTTGATGAAGCCCTAAAAATTGAGTTTGTGTTCAGAATTGCATGCCAAATTGCTACAGCTAGGTCTAGATGGCAGTAACTCAGTCTAATGTTGCACTTTTCAGTGTGAATTTCTATTGCTACACCCAAACTTTTTTTTTTTTATTATTTGTATTATTTTTTGATGTAGTAGTGCATTATGACAATATTGCCAAAGTGCACATGTTGATGGAAGTTAAATTCTGATATGCAGCACTGAAATATAGCATTACTTCTTTTATTGTGGGTGCAAGACAGACTCTTATTTTATCTCAGTGCTGAATCAGGGCTTACATCAACTGGCCAATCACAGCATTTAAATATGACATCTGAAATATGGCCTATAGGGTAAAGGTAGCACTGTCTGTGCGGCTTGACACTTCACTGATGCTGCCTCTAGCAACTAAGAAGCAACTGATCATCCATCCCCTTTCATGTCTGTTTGGGGAATTCTAAAATTGTGCGTGTGTCAATGTGTATGAATGTGTATTCTGATTTTATTTCTGAAGGGGTCTCTTTCCCATTTAAAGCAAACTGACAGTTATGGCTTTCAGAGGGCTGTGCGCACCAATTACCCCACCCACAGTTGCTCCTTATCTTGTCATCCCTCCTTCATAAAATACAACCTCGTGTTTTCTTGATTCTTCCTTTTTCTTTTTATAATAGATAAAAAGCACAACACAGCCACAGAAAGCTGTGTTACTTCCCTTTTACTTACACAAGTATGGATTTCCAGTATGGGTTTAATTGATACAGACTATCCTGACTATCCTGAAATGTGGCATAACCAGATAACATAATTTCTTAAACATTATTTACTGTAGAACAAAAACACTGTGGACAAAAAAAAAACAGATATTGCAATTTGTAGTATACTGTTAGATCAACACAGTAGTGGAGGTGTTTTCTTTCTTTCTTTCTTTCTTTCTTTCTTAAGAATCATCACTGATTTGATTAAAATCCTTTGATACTGATTCAGGCAAAAGTCAGAGCAATTCTATTTATTTCTTTTAGCAGATGAATGCTGTTGACTCTGCAGAATTCATTCGATGCATTGCTGCAATGAATTAATCATTACAACACATAGTATAGTACACACACAAAAACAAAAAAACAAAAAAAAAAACAGTGAAGTGCTTACTCCCTTTCCATGGCAATAGGGACAGTTGGCCTTTTAGTTCAGGTTATTTGCAGGTTCAGGTTCATGGTCTCTCAGTGCTGCAGAGGAGCAATAAAATACTAGAACTCTAAACACTTGAGAAACATACAATAGTGAACTGACCCTGCAGCTAAGATGGTGGTTCAAGCACACTGCCATTTTTTATTCATCACTAAAGCCTTTATCTCTGCTGGAGCTCCTCTTATTTTGTGCCATCACCAAGGACAGTTTTTTTTTTTTTTTTTTTTTTTTTTTTCCCTTATCTTTGCTTTGCCAGAGCAGGTTGCCACACTCAGTCCTGAGGGTGGCCCCCAATAAGTCAGTTCTCTGTTGGATGCTGTGCATTTTTGCAGTAGCAGTCAAGAGGTTGCCCTTCCGAAAGACCTGAGGCGAATTTCCGCTCAAATGGCTGGGCTGTTCCTTAGAGGCAAGAATTCCTTGAAGCCATGATACCTTTGTGGTTTGTATTAGATAGAACACAGTACAACTTTTACATTTGTTGCAGTAAATTTGATGGCATTTGAATCCTTCTAAGGAGGGATCACTCGTAGTATGATATCTAAGACAGTGAAGTCTAGCAAAACCACTTGGTGAAGTGCATATCTGCTCACTGAAAGGCAGGGAGACATGACTCCCAGCTTGTAGTCGACTGTTGAGTGTCGCCATGACAGGCCTTGGCATTTTGAATTGTCAATCGACTTGTCAATTTATCATAGCTGTCAGCTTTTGGCGAAGACTTTAGAGAATGCACAAACAGATCACTGCATGTTCACACAGATGAAAGAAAGGACTATACCAATGGCAGAGACGTTTTTCTCAGCTTTCTGCCAGCATTTTTTTTTTGTTTGTTTTTTTCAATGCTATGATATGAAATACTCGACTCTGAGTGGACACACACTGTTTAACCAAGAGAGGGCTCCAATCCACCCCATTATCAATTTATGGCCTGTAAATGATCCCCACAAATATTTTTTTGTTTGTTTGTTTGTTTTTTTCTTTTTTAATTCTGCCAGTAAAAACAAGACAGTGTAAAACATCTTGGTCAGGGAGTGACCTCCATGTCTTGCCCTTGATATTCTCAAAGCACTTTCAAAGCACACTCAGGATCTGAGTTAATAGCCCACAACTTTCTTACCATCTCAAATTTTGGACAGGACCATATGGAAAGTAAAGTCAATGTTTTTCTGTATCAGTACAGTGCTGTATCTCCAGCCCTCTAACCCTAGAGCATACTGTATCATTTGAATGTGCATTATGCAAGGAGATTCTGCACTGACACTGACAAACTTGCTGTTCCCCATCTTAATGGCTGCCTCCCTCTCTAGTCCTATGGGGGGCTCTTGGCTATTGCACAGTGATTCATTGCAGTCTGCTGGACCCCAAGGCAACTCTGGTTACACTCACATACAATACGAACTCTTACACATAACTTTTATGAGTAATACGGTGAACACATACACTCGTGAATGAGCACACATAAGATGAATAACATGAGTGAGCTGTGAAAGAGTAAAAATCCATCATCAAGCAGACTGGTGTTACGTTTCCAGTGATTTATCCCTTTTTTGTGTAACTTGCACAAGTGTTCTTCTCCTCCTGTGGTCTCATATGATATGTAGGAGTGCGTGCTCCAAGAGGTCAGATGAGCTGATAAAGGAAAGGAGGTGTCACAAGCAGTGGGCAGGCAGCGGTGATGTAGAGAAAAGGATCCGCTGATTTCTTGAGTGCGGTTCCTGGAGAGGGAACAAAGTGTCAAGAAGAACATGAGTGATATGAAACACTCAAGGATTCACTTACTTTCTTGCTCTCGTTTGCCTCCTGATATGCACAGATACAGATTTGATACACCCACCAATACACTGACAAGGCATACACTTGCTGTTTCATATAGACATCTCTCTCTCTCTCTCTCTCTCTCTCTCTCTCTACTCCTCCATACATGCATGTTCATGTTTAAGTACAGAAACACACACACACACATACACACAGGCCACAGCTGGTAATATTCTTCTACTCCAATAGCTTCAGCAGAGGCCTCAGTTGCCTCAATATTGTGCAGGAAATATCTTGAGAAATATGATGGCTATGTCCAGTGCTGTAATAATGCTATTTTATGTCATGCTGTTATGGGGAGTCTCTATTATATTGTATCTGCCCTGTCTCACAAACAGATGATCATGTAAATATCTATGTAATATCCAAGATTTTTACAGTAATAGTCGTAAGTAGTTGGGCAAAGAAGTTTTGAAAGCAAAAACCTGGTAAATGATGACACAGTTGTCAGCAAAATGTTGAAATGCCTGCGTGAGAAATAGTACATGTCCCCCTTTTGTTTCAAATGCAAAATCGCCTGTATTTGTTCATTACATGCTCAGTGAATTTGTTTGGTGCTGAGCAGCAGAATCGCATTCCATAAAAACGCAGATAATGAGAACACAAGGGAACACATAGAAAATGTAGGCACTAAATTATGCACTACTCATAGTTAGTGTGAAGGAGATGGTACTGGTCAAAGCAAGGGTTCCAGAAATATCTTATTAATTTGGCTCTGTGCAGACCTACCTTTGTTTCGATTCCATTAAAAACTACCGTAGCAAATGAGACCAAAAAAAAAAAATGAAAAAAAATGAAAAAATGAAAAAAGAAAAACAGCTGCCTCGACAATAGATGCTCTTAACCAAGCAGTCAAGTGACACTTCACCCCCACAGCAGCTCAGGCTGAAGTGGCTATTGCTAAGAGCACACTGGCTAGCTGGCTGGTGCACTGTCAAAATTTCTCCATGACTAGACATGATGACACCTGTACAGCCATAGTGAGGATGATGGAAGGCAATGCCACAAAATCACTATTGACACTATGGAGAGCTGACCATGGTGCTGAAGTGAAAGGCTCCACTGTGCTGTGTGTGTACAGTGTGTTTGCCTCTGTTTGGGTGTCTGCAAGTGTGGTGTGGTTGGGTGGTCCATGACAGCAGTTGTAAGGCCAGGTAGGACGTGGCGATATATTGCATCAGTACCATGATATAACAATATGTTGTCTTGGATTTTGGATATTAGTATCATGATACAGTGTAAGTTTTATCCTGTTTTTAATGGCTGAATAACATTAAAGGGATGCATTTTCTGTATTTTCTTTGCTTCTACCTGCTGGGTCATTATATCAAGATTACTAATGATTGTTTTTCAAAAATATCTCACAGAAACACTAATAATCATTCCTTTGGTTTAATCACAATGTTGATATTGAGGTATTTGGTCATCCTGTTTGATTTGTTTTCCTCCATATCAGCCTGTTCTAGTGGTATACCAAAAGTAATCTCTAGTTTGGTGATGTGTTATGAAGGTGTGTGCTCTTTGCGGTGTGTTAACAATAGACTGGCTGCCAACCTGGATGGATGAAGTGCACAAGCAGTACCGACGCTTGTCTGTGCCAGAGTCCAGCGCACATTGTTCACTCTTGGCCTCCAATCCATGCGATCTGAAACAGAGGTGCTGACTCCAGCCAAAAACCAAGCACCATCAGAAGAGAAAGCTACCCCCTCCTTATGATCAGACGTCATGGTTTAAAAATAGCTCCTCTGAAAGCACACACTCCTGCTTTCGTTGGTCCAAGTGCATTTTATATTCAGGCTTTGCATCTCATATTTGCCCTTTTTTTCATTAAATCTCCCCAATTAAAATAGTATGATTTCTCACCATTTTCATCTTGACAAATGATGCCACCTCTGTAACAGTTTTCCATTTGATCCTCAAGACAGAAACGTCCTATACTCAAATATATTAAGACTTACTGAAATCACATTCTCATTTGCAATCTCTCAGTAATGCTCTTCTAGTTACAACAGATCATCAATCAAGATTAAAATCATTTTACCTTCAGTGACAAGCATAACGAAACTGATCTATCTTTAAAAAGTAGGGGCCTGTGGTCTGATTAGAGGGAATTTCCTGCATCTAAACAAACTCCTCTTTAATCACAACCTCTGGCACTCATTTTTCTTAGATTAGGTGATACAATTCAACAGGTATTGCGCTGGTCTGGTCTAGATTTGAATGTGTCTTAACAAAAGTTTAATGAATGTCCGTTTCCAAGCCAAACAAAATCTTTTATTAATCATTTTGAAGGTTTTATCCCACATTACATTCCAGGCACAAGCTGATGTGACAAAGGCTAACTTAACAGAAGCTCACTGTTATCCCTCTTTTATCTTAGGGATATTTCCTCTATGCCTATAAACCCTAACATAGACTTTGTACTCTCTCAAGTCGTATTCGTTAGATTTAATTTGGAATCTTTTTTGCTACCTTTTATGAAGAAAATTATTTTACATTTTATGAGAAAAGGTACCGCAACTTTCTTGAGGAGAGTTGCTCCAAATGCTGGGTATTTTTGTGCCCTCTAGCAATAATCTGAAATTACAATCTATTCAAACCGTGGAATCAATTTGAATCAAATTAAATGTTGGCAGTGGGAACTATAAGCGAGTACAGATTCACTGAATAAGACTATGCAAACAATGTAAATTCATAGTATACACTATACGGCTATCCATTCCCAAAGCGCATGAATCCAGGTCATGATTGTGCTTGCCGTGTCCACATGACCAGAATAGACATCACATCACATCATCTGGCCCTAAGTGGACATGTTCATGCTGACTAGTCCAGAGGATCATCATTCTCTACCCCCAAGCCACCACCTCTTGCAGATAGCCTGTGCTTCAACTTGGTTTAAACAAATCTTTGTGACTCTCCGCTCCTGTCATCATCATCACCAACCAGAGTGAGATCATGTCTCCTTCTTCCAGCCTGTGAGAAACAATCTCACTTGAGATGAATGTGGGAGTGCCGGGAAGAGACATTCAAATTTGAAAGGACAGAGGGAGCAGCTCCCATGCAGGGTAACTGTGCTGGATCTCCTTACTGAGTGACTGCGGATGCTGTCACTCACTGAATCAGAAAAAAGCTGTGATGCTGCACTTCGCCAAGAAGAGGCCTCGCTTTTACATAATCCTTATATCTCCGTGATCCTGAGAATAAAAACTGAAAATAACAAGCAAGGAAATAGAAAAGACAAACATATAACCCTGTCTCTCAGCCCTTATCATAAACACATTGCCATGCTCAATTGCAGTTAATGGCAAATGAAAGATGCCACAATTAATGATAATGACTGATTAGGTATTGAAGTGTGGGTTATTGTTTCACGGGGCATTGAGTTTGATGCTTGTTTTAGGGCAATAAATACAAAGAGTTGTCTTGCAATTGTCTTGCATTTTAATTACCGCTTGATTGTTTGATTATGCAGACAAGGATATTACTGGGCATATGAAGGAAAAGTCATGTGACTTGAGCAGTGTGCCAAAAATAATTACATTTGTGAAGTTTTGCCTGGAGCAGCACAATCATGTTTATTGTAACTGTCACTTTTTCCATCAAGATAAATCTGTTTGTAAGTTTCTTGAAATTGTCTGTGGCCAGATATAAAAGCAGAAAGTCATTTTCACACTTGAGATACCATATTTGTGTGAGTACTGGTTTCATCACACTGTGTTAATTAGTAAAATTCATCGCGGCCCAGGGCAGTGCAATACATTTTATGCCTGTACGCTGATGATAATGCCTTTGTCTAGTAGAGGCCATAATGGAGAGTGAGATTTGTGTAAATGAGTATCTTGCAGAAGGAATTTATTGTATGTAATGCATTCTACCCGACAAATTAAATTATGCTTGACTGTCCCACAGGTCCCTGGCATGGCTTCAAAATTAGTTTAACCCGTGTACACTTTGTCCAAGTAGATTATCTTCCTTTGCTCTACCCTCTCACACAAGGCGTGCAGCAGGGTTCTTTTGAAGGCTCAACCCTTTTTACCCCCCAGTATAAACTCATTTGCTGGCACAGCCCAACTCCTTCAATAGGACCTTATACTTTCCAGCATAACATTCACCCTCACAAAATACCTTGAACATTGCACAATTAATACCAAAGGGTTTTTACTTTCTTTTGGACAATGACAAACTAAAACTTCTAAAGTGCCGTCTGTCACTGTCATATGCACTGTGAAGACTGTTCAGTCAGTAAGGAAGGAAAGACACCAGGGATTTGCTGCCAATTTGATCTGTCTTTTATTCAGCATCAGTACAAAACACAATTAAAAGGCAAACTCAAGTATACACCACTGGTGCTAAAATAACTTCCTTCCTGCCTTTTCAGGCAGCTTCACACTCAGCAGGTGATTGTACATCTCCATAAACTGCCAACACCTACCGAGACAGAGGCAGATATAGAGAGGGGTTAATTGGGTGCAGGTGTGCCTCGCTGACCCAGTGGACCACTCCTGACTCTCTTCAGTCTCAAATGATGCTCAATTCTGGCCCTCTTTTTCCAGAGGATGGATAAAAATTCTCAGCATTTGCTTCCTAACAAACCTTTTTTTTTTGCATGGTGACTTGGCAGACGAGAACAAATAGGAAGCTCCAAGATTAATTGTGAAATTGAAGAATCGTGTCCAAATAGCAATGGTTTTCTGTTCTGGGCTTCAGGACTCATAATATTGCAGGCTTTCTATCTGTCCATGTAACTAAGTGCGGTTATTTGCATTCACATGACAGTCTCAGGTGTAAGTGCCTAATTGGATGAGTAGATTCAAAACCAGCAGGGTTGTGGGGTCCGTAAGGATTGAGAACCATCGGTCTACAGTATATAGCTTGTGGAATCAGCTTGTTATATGAAGAGCTGGGTGTTAATCACCCATCCTCAAACATACAGCCCATCCGTGAAGCCAGTAAAGATGCATTCTCTGTTCTTGCATCTTAAGTTTGCTTCGCCCATGATGTTCTTTACAAGGACAAAAATCATCTTGGCATTAGGATTTTTTAATCATTAATAAACACAGACAACACCCTTAGTTCCTCTATGATGAGACAAAGTCAAGTGGCATGCTCTTTTTAAACTTTTATTACAATTTTCATACAAACAAATTTTGTTTTTCTCTCTTCTAAAGTCTAAAGCCTATCCTCTCTGAAACCTGGCAACATGCTCTATAGACAGGCAATTAAATTTTTATTTGTTAAACTCAGATTAACTTCTCAATGTTCTCACTGCTGTGCCATTGCCAAGACTAACTCCATGCTAAAACATAGTTGTGAATTACAACTTCATTATTATGTGGGTATGAAATAGGCCTAAAACAATGCTGGTCATTATCAACATTTGAGGCACTAATGGTCTTGTGGCATATTTAAAGTGGTTAAAATGAGCAGCTGGTGTTCGGTTGGAGATGCAGCCATATTCAAGGATCATTGCCCTAAGGTAAGTCATTTGCGTAAAAATAAATTTAAAAAAAGTTACCAGCCCAGCCCACCAGTGTGTGCACATTCTGGCAAACACTCCACACTTTCTATCTTGTCACCAATCCAGCCCAACCCCGCATTTTTTACCTGCAAAGTGGGGAGGATGTAGCTCAATCTGGGTGAAAAATGACTGTTAAATAATGTTGTGAAGAATGTAATATCAATACTTTTTATGTTTTGCTGTGTTTTAAAGGTTATTTATATTTCCTCCTACAGTAACTAAAATGTCTCTTACAAAAGTGACCAGGAGCTGACATATTCAGGGGGGGAAAGACTGGCTTTTTATTCCTCTTTCTGTCAAAGCCACTTTGCTACTACTGGCAAGTCTATTTAAAATGAAAATAATCTCCAAGTCAACGTAAGATTAGCATTTCCTTCAGTACTTTTATGCATATTGTACGTTTATTGTTGCATGTTTTCCAGACTCTGGACACAGAAACCTAACTCGTCTAGACGGAGCCATGGTTTTCAAAGTGAGGCTTCCAGGAGCTCCTCAGCAAAATGAATAATGGTTTCATTTAACTACGATTTAATTTAAATGGAATTGCACAAAAAATGTATGAGAGATTAGTTTTACATTATATTTTTAATCTTACAGTTTTGAATATATTTCCCAGTGTTTAAGTATTACATCTAAACTAATTAATACTTAACACAAACCCAAATATCTTTTCATATCTGGATACCTCCATCAAAAACACTACAAAGCGGGGTTTGTGGCTTAATGAATGTAACATGAGGAATTTTGAAAGAGTTTGAGAACCCCTGTCATATTCTCAATTTGTTCTGACGGAAGGAGGGTCAGATGCATTAAGATGTGATGATCTGGCCCAAAATAAGACATATACTGAAAGCAAAATATCTCCTTTATCATATGCACTTTTTCAACATATATAACATAATATACACAAATTTCAGGAGGCACGATAAGGTAGGTGCTCATCGGCCATCCTCTACAGTGGGCGTCATGCTCTTGACCTGTTATCTTTCATTTTCACCCACAGCGTGGAGAGCAGTGGGCTCAAGGTCAAGCAGTCAGGCAAAGGTTTCTGGAAATAGATTAAGACATGCCGTGCTCACCCATTCCCTCTACCTTCACTACCCACCTCAGTAGGATTCATTTTCCCTTTCATTCCCCAGGCCACTTTCCCACTATGTCATTCCTGTGCTTTTGTCTCTCCTGCATTCTGCAACCCTCCCAGAGTCTAAATCAGTCACAGTACAAATGGTCTCCCTTCAGGGTCCAGTCGTTCATTTTATCTCATTTTGTGAAGTAATTCAAAATTTTCTTGAATTTCTCATTACATACGCAGAGAGATACTAGGAAAAAAGAGAAACTAATATGCCTCTTTCTGCTGATAAAAAGCCAACAGCATGTGTCACTTCATGATATTAAAGGCTGTGTTGCAACATCCTGAAGATGTACCACCTCATGTCAGCATGTTTTGTCAAACGTCTGGGAAGATTCCACGGTGCAAAATCTTCTGAACGGCAACCAGCTGCCATCTTTCTGCATCATCACAACCTGAGAGATGCATGGCCACTTGAGGTGATGTGATGTCATTGACATTCCAAGTAAAAAGCAACTCATTTGGGATGGTTGCAATTTTTTTTCTTCTCATTATTAAGATCTGAATCAGGCGAATTTTAAACAGACCAAGTATAGAGTTACACATGAAAGATGAAAGGGGAACAATATTATCCCTCTCAGAGTTAGCCCATGGTTTCCTCAAGCTAAATGCTGAGTTGCTGACACATACCCAGAGCTCATGAATTATTCAGTAGCCTAGTTTCATTTTTGTGAGAAACTTTGGCTGGAGGTGATTATTATATCTACTGTCTTCAGGGTGAATAAACACTGTTGCTATTGCCCCCTCCCCCTCACATTGTATATTCTTGGGTTTGAAGAGGATGAATACATCTGCTACGATGTGAAGTAGCTGCAAGCTGTGTTTACATACATACTGTATAGTATCATTTTAAGTGTGCCAAAGCAGAGCAAAAGGAAGGAATGACATGCAGATTTGGATTTTATGTTTTGATTTGCAGTGCCTGCCACAGTGAGGGCGATATTCCAAGCCTGGACATTTAAAGCTGGCTGACTATATTGACTGGTTTGTCTGATCTGAGCTAATGCGATATCATCATAGTATTTCCCCACTGGCAAGGTCCCATATTAAAGGCTTAGTTCTGCATACTTGCAAGTGAGACTTTCACTTAAATGCAGCACAGAGGTGCACAGATTCATTAATATATACATGTTCCACTAAATGCAATATGCTCTCTCTATTTTATAAGAAAAATGGTTTCTTTTCTTTAGCAGTCATTCATATTAATTTGATATTTAAGATATACAACAAATGCATCACAGTACAATAACTTGCTTTTATAGTCTATAGGTTATCATCAGAAAATAAGCATCTCGCTCCAGGATTACAGCACATAGAATTAAAAATTGTAATAAGCAGTCAAACAGGTGATAATTTATTTGAAGATGAAGCATATGCTGATTAGCAGATGTGGCAAAACTTTTTGTGTGTGTATGTGTGTGTGTGTGTGTGTGTGTGTGTGTGTGTGTGTGTTGGGGGGTGGGGGAGGGGGAGAGGCACCAGCAAACTGTTAAAAAAAAAAAAAAAAAGAAAAGTTTCACTCTGAACAGTAATTGGGATCCTTTAGATAATGAGTTGGAAGGCTGTTTTTGTAATGAGGATTGCAAAAATCTGGAATGTTTCAGGGTCTGCATTTAATTTGAAATGCCCTCCTCAAAACACAAGCGGTTTTAATGTTGCATGTTCATGTATTATAAAATACACAGACAACTGAAAGAGACTATGTTATGTGATTTTTAACCCTTTTTCATACACCAAGTAACAGATAATTTGGCCAAATGACGGTTTTAGATTATATGGTTGCATTTGCTTTCCGGAGCGGTCTGATAGTAAACCATTTACGGTAATATGCTTGGTTGGTTCATGAGTGGCCAGCTCTGATAAAGCACTGTGTCTAATTAACACGCTGACAGCAGCACTGTCTGGGCAATCACACTCTTCCAGTTTATTAAAGTGGTTAAGGAAGTCACTCTGGCCCTGGAGGGACTAGTACAGTAATTTTCCCCTGCAAGCCAGATGATACGCCCAGAGATGAGGCAAACCAAGTGTGACTGTCTCTTCCTCTCCCTTTCTTTCTCTCTCATCTCTTCTTTTTTCTCTCCATTTTCTCTGCCTTGCTCCCCAAGCCTTTCTCACACATCAATATCTCTCCTCCCCTCTCTTTCTCTCCCTCACTCTTCCTCCCTCTCACTCTCCTTCAGACTCGGAAATGTAATATCACATGCATTTTTCTAGTCTTTTTTTTTTTCATGGAGTCCAAAAATAACTCGCGCAGCAGGAAACACTGACTTTCTGCTTCCCACACCACTTTCGTGTAAACAGTGAGACGTTTTGATTGGTCAAGACAGGCTTCTGATAGCGGCACAGGAGAGTTGAGCTTGACTGGCATTCAGCCAGCAGCAGTAAACACCAACAGCACAACAGAAAATACTTTGAAGCTGCAAACAATAATTAACATCAGAGAAGAGGAAGATCCAGTAATTGTATTTAGTACTTGGCACAGTTACACCAGTAACTGTTATACTTAATGTAAGCCAGGCCTCTTTCAAAAATAATTTAGATGATGCTTGATTACCATAATTGTTGTTGACCTTTTTTTTCCCGCTGAAAAGAATTCCCTGTTCATGAGATGCAAGAGTCATTGCCAAATACTCAGATTCTCATTGAGGTTGGAAGGGCATGTGTTTTCTGCCTTGTGTAGTGAGAGGATAATGAAGATCGTTTTCAAGATGACATCAAAGACACGGCGAATGCTTTTCTCAGCTAAATCCAATAGTCCAGGGTAGAGACCTCAGCTTAATAACAGTGTATTAGAAATGTTGAGTTTTTTATAAATGCCTTTTATGAGAAAATTTATATGGTTAAATAGCTAACTCTAGGCTTTCTCTGTGAATTTAGCTGTTGCTAAGATACAATAACCGCAACCTCCTATTAGTACCAACCTGAACAGGCTACAAGTAAGATGCTTGACACTGCCGTGGCAAAGCATCTTACTTAAATGCATATATCACTCAAATGTCAAGAATTACTAGTTTGTTTCTATATCCCTAATTTTGTTGTTCATTAGAAAAGATGAAGCTGGCAGCAGTGGTTAAATACCCTCCTTTAAATTATGGTGAACCCGCTCTCAAATGGCAGGTTGTGGAGCTATATTGCATCTTCCTGCCTGGTGCTGATGAGGGGATATCAGCCAGCCTGATTATGTGCAGTGGGACTTCAAACAGCATCGGAGGTGAAACAGATACCACTCCATTTCCTGCCAGCAGTCGCTTTGCAGGGGCCAGTGTTTTCAGCAGGCGCAGTTCAAAATCAACAGCGTTGGGGCCAAGGGACCATAACAAACGTAGGCATATCTGTTTTAAAAGAAATCCAATCCCACAAAAAATGGTATCATCAATATAGCCACCATAATCTTGGCTCTGAAGCATCATTTTTATTTTCGTAGGAGCTGCAGAGGTATTAGAGGGAGCATGCTGCAGTGATGCAATATGATCATGGTAGGTGGTAGGAGTGATATGACTATGGTCAAAATAATGGTATAGAAGAATGTATAGGTGCTCTTAGGGCTATTCTGCCACTGCGGAATCCTTTGCAATATTACTTTGTCTATCACTTGGATTTCATTGTTTTCCCACGAAAAGGAAATTTCCCTCTGTGAGTTCACTGTTATTTACAGTATCTGTGCTGTCCGACATCTACACTCCTTCCGAAGTCCTGGTGTGAAGCTCCGATCATGCTGTGCTTGAGAACACGATGTTGACAAAGCATGTTTTCATTGTTACAGGATAAAAAAAAAGAGAGAAGGAAAAGTCTTGCTGGACTAGTTAAAGGCTTCTGTCACTGTCCCCTCCTTCCTCTTCTCTGAGATCTATGCAGTGAGACCTGAGGGTGATTTTTAGCAGTATTCTGGCTGATCAAAGGTCAGCACTTGGCAGGGCAGTGACACTGACCTTAGGCGTGTGTCTGTTGAGGGGGCAAAGTCTAAGGCTTTCTGACATCAGCCTTAGTCATGCTTTAACCCTCGGTGCATACTGGCCAGTGTTATGCACATTCACACTTTACAAGAACTAACTCAAAGTTCACTTCACACGGATTAAAATGAATTAGTTCATGTTTACAGTTGAAAATTTTGAATTTTGAACTTAGTCCCAAAAATGAACTGGTTCATGTTCCTTTCCTCCGTTGTTTTTAACTGAGCTGCTCTGAGCCGTTCTTTTTCAGTAGAACCTCTTCCGATCACCCATCCAAGCCCCCTATCATTGCAACTGCCCACTTCCAAAACTAAATGAATTACTTTAAACTACTATAGAATCACAGACAGAGATTACTCGGTCTTATCCTTTGTTAATGATTTCTTGTGATCAGTAGTCACTTGTAAATATTTCCAAAGACTGCTTCGACTCAATGTGTCTTTTCAAATTCGATACCGATGATGTTGGCTGATGTTTTTTCAGACCTGCTGGGCACAATTTACACAATTTTCTTTTCCATTGGAATCTATTAATTTGTTCATAAAACCCATTCAAACATTCATATGGGCAGGCTTCAGTTGCCATGTGTCACGCTGGTTGCTGTCAATCCTCGGCCTCAGTGTGTAAACAGCGTGTAAGTGTTGTTAACTTGCGACAGTTACAACGCTCATGTTCACGTTCATTAGTTGCGAACGGATACGTCCGGTTCACTGTTCACCAAACACATGAGCACGGTTCATTTAGTGTGTTCAGGCACATCACTGATACTGTGTAAACAATGCCATGCACTCTCTGCTAACCTTGCCAGCTCTTGGAATAAGGAAGGTTCGAGAGGACATGGTTCAGAAATAGATGGAACGTGCACCAAGTCATTTACATACAGTCACTCCAAGGAAGAGTTCAATAAACATGAACCATGCTTATTAACTGCTACTGCAAATATCCAAGAATAAGAATAAATAGTAATTCTGTAATATTGTAATTTATATGATATTTATATAGTTTTAAAAGGAACTGGCATTTTACTGATAAGTGAGCATGCAATTATTTATAATGATGTATGTGTATGTGAGATTGATACTAATTAATATTTTGCAATATCACAGTCGTAAAATTGGGAATAAGATTCAAAGAATGGATTCATATTGCAGCTTTTACCCAACATATGATGTTCTGTGGGAGTCGGATGATAACAGTCTCAAAGTGGTAATAAACCTGATTATTTCCAGAAAACAAGAAAACAAACAAACAAACAAAAGGTATTGGATGCCCACTCTCAGGACAGGCAGTAATTGAGTCTGAGCAGGAATACAGAGAATATTTGGCATTACCAGTTAATGATGCTGAAGTGACACAGGCCATGATCACAAAACTAAGCCGTCATGTTGCCAACTATGCCTCATTAGCGGCTAGCATTTTGTACACTATATAAATAATGAGGACCGTGTTTTAACTTTGAAAACTGTATCACCAGCAGTGACATTTTTTAAATTGTTGTTTTATTGTGACTTTTATTTTATAATAATGAAATTATATATATATATATATATATATATATATATATATATATATATTTTTTTTTTTTTTTTTTTTTTTTTATTTATTTTTTTTTTTAAATGGGAATTATTTTAAGTGTGTCAGAAAGGCATGTGATTAGGCAGATGGACGCATTAACAGAGGGAGGCACACATGCATTCACACTTGGAGATGCACCCACACACAAATGTTGACACACACACACACACACACACACACACACACACACACACACACACACACACACACACACAAGCCTTTAGAAAGCAAGGTTTTAGAAAAAAAAATATGATTTTTTTTCTCATTCTCTGCCTGGAGATTTTAAGAGTGTAATAGCAACGTTATCCTGCTGTCCCAGTAGATGTAATTAAGCGCAGCATTCCCCACCTGTCTCCAAAGGTTAGAGTAATCAAAGCAGTAATGATGATGAGGAGCTAGATAAACTACCACCATGCTTTTGTTTAAGTCTCGAACTGCTTTCAAATCAGCAGCTCAGTCAGTGTCTCAGTGCTGGTTAAGGGAGCAACAATCACCACCATCATTTCCTGTGGAGGTAATTATGTATGTGTTTGTGCATTCCTGTTTGATGTTGATGAAGTGATGCATCCATGATATGAATGATGTCTTTGCGGTGATGTTCATTCGTCTTTAAATGCGTGCTCGGAAATGCATATGTTTGTGTCTTGTGTTATTTTGCCCCTCGCCTCTGCTGCTGCTCAAAATCTCTTGTCACCAGAAGGTCAAGCACAGATAGATTCATTAAGATGTTAAAGAGCACTTATTATAACCAGATGCTATGGCACTCAGACTCAATTCAGCCCAAGCATTTGGATTAATCTGTCTCAAATGCTATATATATACCTTTTTGCAATATTCATTAATTATCTGTGTACTCACGCAGATTACCATGATACAATAGAAATTTACTTTTGTCCAGAGAACAGAGTGGAAGCCAGAAAGAGGATTCTGTTTAAATGATCTTGCTCTCTGATTTATTTTCCCTTCATCTGGCAAACAAACAGCTATATTTTCCCGTCCCTCTGGAAGGAGCTACAATTGACTGGTAATTATTTTCTTCATAACTGCAGCCTGTTGTCATGTTAAACCTTGAGTATACATTGTTCCGCTGTTTATGTGAAGGTGGAGTATCTCTTTGGTTGAAAATGTGCGTGCCAGTGTGTCTTTTGTGTATTCAGTATGAACTTGCTATTACCATAAATTTGTACAAGTGGATATCATGTGCAGCAAGGGGATTTAGCTTGGTGCAGGCTGTTTCCCTCTTGCCCCCGTGGTAATCAGTCAATGTGCAAAGCAAGTCATGGCGATTGTAATAGCTTTGAACCTTGATAATGCTGTATTGTGTACAACATGCCCTCTTGACACCTCATCCCAAAGGTCTCTTCCAATCCGAGGAGATCCTTCGACTTGGCAAAATGCAAATGTATTCATCTCATGAATGTCCTGTTCTCACAACCCAGCAGAGGACTAGACGTCTGTGCATCCCTCCTTCCAGCTGCTCTCAAGTGTTTGCAGCAATCAAAAAGCCAACTGGAGAAAGTAAACACACAGAATCCTTTTACAGTATATCTGTTCTTCTACCAGCCCCTCAAGGCTGTCATTTCCTCCCCCTTTCCCGCTGGAGTGGCAGTAACGGTGAATGAGGAGGCGCTGCCACCTCTACCAAGCACACGAAAGGAAAGCCTCCTTCACGCCTCATTGACTTTGTTTTCTCTGGCTAATTTTTCCTTTCTCCTTGTTGCCTTCCCAACTCCCCTATCCCCCCGCCCCAAAACACACGCACATGCACACACTCCGTTCATCTCCAGCCCTCCCCAAGTCCACGCCTCACCGTTTTGATGGTGATTTTGACACACAGGCTGTCATGCAGCAGTTCTCTGGGAGGTGGCGATTAACAGAGCTGTCGCCATATGGAGTGAGATCAGCCGTCGAAACCCTACATAATTGGCTCAGTGGGGGAAAGTAGTTACGTAACATGGCTGAGAAAGGGAAAAAAAAAGTGGTGAGTGCACACACCTTACTCTCTGCTACAGCCAATATTAAATACCCATTAAAACACTTGCAAGTGATTCATTAGTAATGAGAAACTAAATGCATCATAAAACCCAAAGGAGTTCGGGACACATCTAGCATTCTATGCAATGGGAGCTGGAGAATAATTTCCTCCACAACTGAAAGAGGAACTAGTCTAATAGATTGGAAACATTAGCCAGTTGTGTGTAGTGATAAGCCACAGAGAGGGCTAGAAAGGGACAATTTATCAAATTAATGCAGGAAAAACTCACATTTGATGAAGCCATTGTCATGTCTGCACCTAATATTGAAATGGACTTGAAGTCTGAGCCAGGGGTTTACATTGCTGACGGCCTAATTATATGGATTGGCTGCAGTAGAGCGTAGCCTATCAGCTCTGGGGAGAAATTAATTCTGGTACAAGGGAAGAGAGAGAGGCAGAGGCTGCAGTCGGCTCCACCACTGTGAATTGATGGCTGCAGAGGGTCTGATTGTCTGTGTGTACACGCACTGTGTTCCAGTTCGCTTAAAGCTATAGACAGCCATAGTAAATGGTATATTCCTAGTGATTTAGAAACTGATAAATGCGTAACTTTAAAAGATACGTGTTGGATTTCACCGTCAGCGATAAAAAAAAGGGGGAAACTACATTTTTTTATTCCTTTTTCAGCGACACACCCAGGCTTCACTGCACTCTGTGTGTGTGCATGTCTCTGTGTGCAAGCAGAAGATGTGTGCTATAGAGAATGGTTTCAGAACAGCTGGTGGTCAGTAGAGTGAATGTGATATCAAAGCATAACATGAGTCTGACGTCAGAATGATGCTTTCAAGAAAGAAGCTTTAAGATATGTAAGCTTTTTAATGTACGTTACCAGCTACTATTTGCAGCAGCTGACTAAGGTCTGTACATTAAGGCTATGCAAGTAAAGGTTTTATAGTTGGCTTCAGTAAATGGATCAAAACATTCTGACAAAAAAGGGGGTTAAGATTAGATTAAGTCATAACTGATTAATCATAGCAGGGAATACTAATAACAGCAACGAAAAAATAGAGCATAAATAAGAATATAGCAAAAGGTGGAGACAAAGACACAGAACTGACAGTTTCAAAACTAGGTTACAGGATTTTTTTACTTGTTTTCTTTGTGCAAAGTATGTATTTCACTCTATACACTCCATGAGACCTATTTTAATTATACCTGCAGGTTATATTTATGTGCAGATAGGAATGTTAAACTGTTGCTCCTACTAGCACTGCCATAGCTAGAGCATACAGACGGATGGTGGTAGCATATGCACAGAGCAAAACATGTCCAGAGATACTTAATAACTCATATGGATGTTCAGACACACACGGATCAGAAACAGTGCGAGCAAATGTCATACACATAAGTCCAGAGCATATGAATGCTGAAATAGTCTTGCTAGGGGCCATTTTGTTAGGACGCGTTGTACAGTCTGATAGCTGTCAACACAAATGAGCACCCAAGACGCTTTGTGTTTGCACCTTCAGGGGATGAGGCGGCGGCTCTGTGGTGAGCTGTGCTGTCTCATGGCTGTCCAGCCTCAGTCCTACAGTTGAGCCAGCCTTTTTCACCACTGTGGTAATCCTCCTCATGTAGAGCAGTCTGTTGCATACAATAGTACACTGAAAGGCCTGACCCTCCTCGTGAAGAACAATCCACACTGCCTCCTTTTTCATACTGCCTTCTTGTTATCAGTGCTGACCAGTTTGTTGTTGATGTGCACCATCGCCACTCCCTCACCCTGAATTGTGACAGGTCTCAGCGGCTTTATCAGAAATCCAGCACTAGCTACTCTGTCTTACTTAGGTTGAGCTGTGGATGGTTCTTAAAGCTGGCATTGCATGAGTGGCTGTTTACTGTTTAGGCTATATTTTAGAGAGGCAGGAAGAGAGAAAAGCAGCCCTTAGGTAATTGATCTAGTGAAAGCACAGGATTTTCAGGGAAATGCCATTTCCATTATGGCAGCCTATCGCTTGTGCAAATTATTTCAAAGGCCACACTTACCACAGCGTAAACTTTCACCATCTGGAAAAGAATAGTGAAACTTGACCAACGATGCAATGCAGGTAAGCCAAGACAAACCATTGGCTTATTCTTATGCATCCATCCTTTGCATTATGGCTACCAGAGTGGGGTCTTGGACATGTAGACCTAGGCTAAACCATTAAACCATTATGTTATACAAGTGGTACAATCATAACACAATAACTTGTGCAACAGTAATTTAAAAAGTAATGTAAAGCCATAATGATAGCTTGCCTATTGCCTAGAGTTTATTCATGCCACTTTTTTTCAACAGAAAGAAATGAAAAGCAAAATAAACAAAAAAAAAAAAAAAAAAAAAAAAAAAAAAAAAACAAGTGTTAATGTTCCCCAGCCATCACAACAAATCTCCTTAGCAATCGCTGGGGGTGGGTGGGGGTGGGGGGTTGTGATGGCCCAGTGGTTACAGAGAATGCCCTAGAAGATCACATGTTCAAACCTTACAACAGCCAATGTGTCCATCAACAGCTCTCTGCCCTGTCAAAGCAAGATACTAATCCCCTGCCAGCTCACTATCTCTAAACTCTGCTCTCTCTGCTTCACATCCTACGCATGCTAAACGCTGTGATACCACTGAAAAAAAAAAAAAAAAAAAAAAAAAAATTAGTAAATCAACATTCTGACCATTGAAATTTAGCAGAATCTGTTCTCTAAACAATACACAATGACATCTACATACACATACAGTACTACAGTGAGGGTTAGGGTGTTTTTATTTTAGGTGTTTTTGCAATGTGTGATCCGAGCACACACAGTCTATCGATACACAAGCCAGCTCTTACTTGGTGTCATCCATTACAAATAATATTATATGGTTGTTGTAGTTTGCTCTCCAAACCCTGCTCAATAATAACACTGCATGATGACATTAAACATCTTTGGGATCTTTGAACGAGCTCATAGATTGTCACTCCAAGTCATTGTGTGCTTGCTTTGATAGTAATTTTCTTACGGCAGACGGCAATTTCACCCGTCTTACTTCCGGAATAGAAATGCTGCATACATGACAAACAAAGGTTCTGACAGAAGTTCCCCATTTTCGCTGCAACACCCACTCTTGTGACAGGAATAAAGAGTGCAGACTGGTCGGGGTGTCACAGCACAGCAGTCGTCATGTCAAGTCAAATGGGCCACATTAACCATTAACTGTAATCAACATCAATGTTGACAGCTCATTTACTGGGGTCTTTTTTGCCGTGACAATACTTGTTGTTGGTCTTGAGTCGCAGAGGAAAGATCAAGTGCGCTGCCATTGTATGTTGCACCGAGGGTGGTAATGTCAGCCTCTAACCGGATTATGGTGTGCGGCACAATTTGTCATATCATTAGCCTTGTTGCCTTCTTATTTGTCAATAATGAGAATGTGAGATTGCCATTCTCAGTCTGAGCATTGACCTTAGCCGGTGTTCACATTTGTTTTTTGATATTATATTTCCTTGCGAGTGGCTCCTTACATGAAATAAGTTTTGTACTTATCAGTGTACCAAAACACCAGACTCCTTTTTATATTCTCTTTTACCTTGCTGTATCCTAATACTGTTTGCGGTTGCAGCATCTAAGTTTCTCCACAGGGATCATTTAAGTTTAATATTATCATAGAACATCATAGTATCAGCCACACAGACTGTTGTACAAATGCAGTGTGCACTGAGATTAACATCTGTCAAAGGACTGCCATGCCGCCCGTGTTTATATTAGTAAGTGTGTATTATCATACTATCCTCCTGCAGTAATTGACTCTGAACAATGTTGTTGCTCACATAATAATTAGTTTCTAAAATTAGGTTCGGCTGTTGTTGTACATCACATGTATGACATTGAAATGACATCTGTCTTTTTAATCACGGCGATATTATTTCTCTTCATGGTAAATGCGGATTTTTGATGTTAGATTGCTGTGATCAGTGACAGCATAGATATTAATTTGCTCTGTTGATGCTAGGATACTATATTGGAGATCACTTCAAAAAGTGAAATCAGAAGAAAAGTGTTATTTTTCTTCTGATTTCATTTATAGTGTTTTGAAGTCATCCTAGTGTGAGGTGTTGGGTTTGAGACTGTGAAAGTCCAGAGCAATTGTCTGTGCAGTTCATTGTCATTTTCACATGATTCATCCCCTATGCACTCAACACTAAAACCCTGTTTGTTTGCTATTCAAAGCACTTTATCTCATGGCTCAGTGTGGAAGTTTTCTCTTCTTAGCTTTGAGAAAACTGCAGCATCACCTGCACCTAATGTGCCAAATTTAGCAGCGAGACAAAAACAAAACATAGGCAAGTGGAGGGGGAAAAAAACAACAACAACAACAACATTTCACACTTTATCCATGAGCAAGAATTCTGTACCTTTGTTTCCCAGGAGAAAGTCTTTTCAGTAATTTGCAGACAGACATGCAGTCAGTTAAACAGATCTGCCTGTGGCACTCATTGAGTGTGACACATCAAGCACAGGGAACATTGTTGTGTGGAGGAATGAGGGGCCTGTATTGTATTCATCTCCAAATGGCTCTAAGCGAAACTTCTTTGATTAATACGTCTGTTAGGGAATGCTATGCACTGGAGAGAAGCACTTTCTGAAAACACAACCATCATTCACACACAACATTTTTGTCCGTCAGGTTTAATGTTTTCAAACGTCCTTTGAAAGAGGCCATAGAGGAGAATGGAGAAGGATGTTTTTGGGAAGCAATATGTTTTACAGGGTTTTTAAGTGCCCTGATGTGACAGGTGAAATCATCACCATTAATCATTATACACACTCATGCTGGATGGGCTGCATTAAAATCAAATCCCTATGTTGGCCATTTCAAAGCCATCCAATTACTTGGCTATATCATTATCATTGCTCAGTATGTATAATGAAATTATGAGACTTTTGCAAAATAAATATAGGTAAATCAAGCTAAATTGAGCCTTTGTGTGTGTGTGTGTGTGTGTGTGTGTGTGTGTGTGTGTGTGTGTGTGTGTGTGTGTGATAGTGGTGTAATTAGCTTGTAATCATGCATCATCTCAGAGAATGTGGGCCTCCATGTGGTAGAACTACGCCCAGCCACATTTGATCAGTTGCCTCTCTGCCTAGCACACACCCACACACACACACACACACATACACACACACACACACACACACATAGCAGGTGGTGAAGCGTTAAACAGGGCATGGTTTGGCTGAGTCAAACAGCAGACACTCCCCGAAGGCCACTGGGACTAAACAGGATTTCACTGATCCAGCGTCAGGCCCGGTCCCAGTGCCAGTCTGCCGTCTCTGTTCTCTGTGGACGCGGCGATAGCCCACTCTATGTGTGAGGCAGCATTGCTTCAGGGTGAAGCCTGTAGCTACATATGCGAAAACCTAATACAAGGCAGAGGAGCACTTCACCTCGTCCCTCTTGCCTCTTTTCCCCATCATCCAGCTTTCCATTACCACTTCTCTCACAAGCCACTCATCGTGTCAAAGTTCCAATGCACCTATTAAAACGTTATATCGGCACTATCTTTATTTGCCACATCCATTTAAAAATATAACACTGTTATCAGTGCTATGTCAGTGTTCCCTTCTTCTCGTCAAGTGATACTGGTGACAAGCTTATTCCTGAGGGAGGCCAAGCCACAAACTTTTCCTTGTTCCTGCATGTGTCACTGTGATTGGATCACAGCTGTGTCTTCCTGCTGGGAGTGAGCAGTGTGAAAGGCATGTAATCCTGTTCCCACTGCTCCAAGGAGAAAGTGCACGTGTGTGTGGTTGCATGCAAGTGCCTTTTTGAGTGAGTGTCACTGTGTTTGTCTACCTGTGTGTTGTGTGTGTGTGTGTGTGTGTGTGTGCATGTGTGTAGCACTGGGATGATGATGCCAGGGCAAATTTGCTGTGACTGTTTTCTGTGTAATGGCAAAGGAGCTGCCTCCAAGACACTGATGGCAGAATTGAAGGGACTCGGGAAGCAGGGATCTGCTGAGTATTATGGAAAGCAAAAGTCATCAGGGCTTTGCATTGTCCACGGGATGCACAGTTGGTGGGATTTATAATTGGGATTAATTGTTGCTCCCTTGTGAGTTCTCCCAAGCTAGTTTGCTTATTTTGTTTATAGATTAAATGGATTCTTAATTGGTTTCATTTGTAATGCAATTGCAATATTCATCGTGTTAATTGATTTTATGTGAATTTTATATTCTGTGATCATTCTGTGAATGATCTGCGTAGGTTTATTCTATATTAATTCAGCTGCTAACTTAAATACATTTATTTGATATGGCCTATTCAGTATATCAATTAGTGTTTGTTGTTTGAGAACATTATTAATCATACCATAGTATTTTTAGTAGTAGTATTGTGTTTTTTTTCAGGTATGGTATAAACCCAGTTCATCAGATGCATATAGCAAAATGTGACTCAACAGATATTCAATTATTCATGTTTAATCCCTTACTTATATTGTCAGTGGGTATTTTTTCCATTTGTGTTGGCCAGCAATGGTGTTCTGTATCAGCTAATATTGGCTGCTCAAGCTGTCAATAGACTGTAAATTGGTACAATTTGGTACCATTTGTCATTTTAATGTGTGTAAAGACTGAGAAAAACCATACTGCATGCACCTGTGCCGCTCATTTATTTTGCCTATAGGCTTGACTTGGATTTTAATATATTGTGCTGTACAACACCATTTCTGTATTTTATATAAGGACAAGTAAGAACTAAAGAATAGGTTTGTCCAACTTTTTTTTTTTCTATTGTCTACACTGGTTATTTTCTTGTTCCTCCGTCTATATACATTCTTGACCTGCACTGTGCATCTATAAATCCGAGCCTACACAGCAGCCTCCCAAAAATACTTACATATCCAAACCTTTAGAAGTAACATTTTTGTGTCAAATACAGTGCAAGGCAATGCCAGCTGAGCTCAAATTTCCTTCCTGCAAAATCTAGAGTAGGGCTGCGCTTGCTTTTTCATATCAAAAGAATCAGAAGACGGTGTACAGGCTAAGCACATCTGCCCCCAGTAAGCCTAAGTCCCAAACCCCATCTCAGTCAATTTTTACACTGGCTCCTCTAATCCTCTACTCTCTTGATGTTTCCTGCTGTTTGAATAAAATCAATAAAATATACAACATAAAAACGCTCGGCTGTACCTAGAAGCTGGCTACTTTGAGCAGAGCAAAAGCCCCAAAAGAGACTAGTCACCATTGCACTGATCCCAGGAGTCACAAAAGAGTAAATTGTGTCAGTGGGTGCTCAGACCGGCCCCCCTGCAATGCTCATGTATGCCCTCAGTAGTACCATATGCCAAGAGAGCTGCCAAGAGAGTGGACAGGCAAGCTCGGTGACTGCCAATCTGCAGATGCAGGAGCCGTCCGCTCATGCATATTAAACCCACACCACCTGCTCGTCGTACATCACACCCTGCTTTCTGGATCCCAGGAATTTTAATCAACTGCTCTGACAGGAAGGCGCGCACTGGTCCACATAGGTGAATGATTCTACTTCCCCCCCTTACTCTAACTCCTGCTGAGATGGGGAGGCATGTTGATCTTGCATTTCTACAACATCCCAGATCCCCCTCCAAAAAGACAGAGGATGGCAGGGAAACTGAAACTTGGCGGCGAGATAGAGCATGAGAGAGAGCTATGCCTTTAAAATAGTTCTCCATTGGCAATCTTTTATCTTTTTAGTCAAGTCTTCATGTTCTGTGTCCCTCTTCTCCTCCCCTATTCTCTTCTCAGGTTTGAGCCATTGCCTGCTGCCTATTGGATTACCCAAAGAACCAGTCAGAGAAAAAGAGAGCGAGAGAGAAAGAGAGAGAGAGAGAGAGAGAGAGAGAGAGAGAGAGAGAGAGAGAGAGAGAGAGAGAGAAGGAGATGGAGAGAAGGGGATAGAGAAAGAGCAGCATTATGCTCGTGATCAAAATGACTGCTTCAATCTGCCTTGGTTTACACAGAACAGTCAAGGCAAATCAGGCATCCCAACTTTTCACTTTCTATTTTTTTCCTCAATTACTATTTGATCTGCTTGCATGTGCAAAACCACATCTAGAGATGAGAGCTGGAGGAAGAAAAAAAAACATTTTGAGTAATTTCCAATTCAAATATGTTTGTAAGGCATGGAGATGGAGCATGGTAAATACACAAGGAAGGGAAGGAAAATATATATATATATATATATATATATATATATATATATATATATATATATATATATATGGTTTTTCATAACCAAGTGCTTTAACACAAGTGAGCAATGATCACATCATTGATTATATTGCATTTAGATGATGTAATCTGCATTTTTAGGTTTTTCCATCCTGTCAGTGAAGATGTTAAGAAAATGAAGAAGCAATTAGGTGCTCGTCCAGCTGCACCTCTCAGTCTCCCTGTCAGTTTCTGCTGGCAAAGCATAATCCTGCAGAACCCCCAGGATTAAATTTTCATACCATCTCTTTAAATATAGCCTTGCATGAAAGGCAGATGGAGACAGGCACTGCCAAGACAAAACTAAGTCTGGATGGACAAATGTGGTAACAGTTAGATGCATATTAATAGGCTGTCCAACTAAATTGTCTTTGATAAATGGTTAGTTAGCTTTGTTAAAAAATTGAGATGAAGAACAAAAGATTTTTCATGGGAAGAAATTCATCATTTTGATGCACACCTACTGTGCACACACACAAATGCATGAAGTGACATCAAACTCTGGAAAGAGACTATCTATTCATTTACTTATCTATTGACATGACTAATGGAATTATAATTATAATTGTAATTGTAATTATATTAGATCCCTGAGTTAGTGTTATCTAACGGATAATAGTGTGAAATTGGAATATATTGCATTTTGATCGATTTCTATCTAATGTTGTCTAGAGCACAGTGACAACCAACACTTTAATATCCAAGGACAGTCTTAACATGAATGCTCTGACAAAAAAGGTAGATACTGTACATCAGAGATCATACATAATGTATATAACTTGTAAGAAGAGTCTGAAAGGTCATACATGCATGTCAGTGCATGAATGCGCATCCCTGTTCACTGCACTGTGATGCCCGCCTGCACCCACTGCACATGTTTATGCACATGCTTATGCAATGATGTTTCATCAGTTTACATGTTTCCTTTCAGTGCATCCCATTTATAAACAACAATGAATTATTAATTGCACAGTACTTCCACAAGGAACACTACAGGTATGCATATTTCAGCAAAACTCCCATAACCTTTAGTTTGTGTCTCATTTCCTGGGTGTCCTGTCTTTGAATTTCAATTTAAATTTAATGTCACCACTGTGGCAAGCACTGAAACGACTTAGCTCATCAAAAATATATGATATTTCCAAATTCATCTCTTCACTTTCTGGTTATATTCTGGTACTTGCTCTTTAAGTAATGAAGATTGGCATTAAAGCACTGTTAACTGTGAGGTAGAAATGCTCATCCTGTTCTTATCCCTCAAGCGACCAACACATATACTTTTATTCTTATCTTAAAGGATCCTTCCAAATTTTTTTTTGACTTTGGCATTTTGTCTCCAATAAATCAAGTGAAGGCATGTTTCTGCTGCCTTCATTTGGACTAATGGGATATTTATGTTTTGACATATCATATTTGGCATCTTCATATCTTAATAAGAATCCAAGTGTCTCTAGGGACCCTCAGAGGGAGGAGGGGGACCTGTGTGTGAAGTCGTTTTTGTTTTTTCAATTCAAAATATAACATTTTTGCTGTTAATTATTACTAACTGTAATTGTAAAAAAAAAAAAAAAAAAAAAAAAAAATATTTTTCATTTTTGATGAAAATGAAATGTCTGTTAAATGTCTAATGGTATTTTAATTAATTCAAGATAAACTGTGATTTACTTTTTTCAGTCATTTTAAATCTGACTCTGATCTGACCCCAGCTGGACATCAGTGGATTCAAAATATATTGAGGCTCTACAGCTTATAAGTTGCTCCGTGAACAAATGTATGTGTTTTCATGGCTGCGATGGGAGAAAATAATGCCAGCACATCTGCATCACAGCGGCTTAGCTAATGCCATGTCTGTGATATGCAAGACGTATTATTGTAACTTCAGTGATGTCAAACGACCAGCTGATACAAACACATAAATCCGTTACACAATAAAAAAACACGACCAACAGGATGCATGTGCGTAACAGGGACTTACATGTCCAGTAAAGTATATTTCTATTTTTCTTTGCATCAGATTCACAAATCCAGATGTAAGCTTACCAAATGCTTTGTCTGTACAAAACTATAATTTTAGTAAAGTCTGATGGTGTGGCAGTTTCACGCCCACAAAATGGTTACAATTTTTTCCCCTAGTGACTCAAATGAGCCAGAGATCATCACTGCATCACATTTAATGGATTGATTACAGTAATACAAAAAGTAATTGTTGTTCATTGTTGTCCATGTATTTGGTTGAATTCTAAAGTATTATAAGCACTTACATTATAATTAAATCCATGTGGGTTGCAGATTATACAATTTACACTTCAAATTACAGTCTGTGAATCCGTATAACTTATCTCTTGAACTCCATATTCTGTGGGTAATGAATGCAGATTAACAAAACGTGAATATAATTACATTGTGTAGAGTTTTGAGTCTGAAGTACATTACAGATTTCAGTCTTAAGCAGATAATCAGCAACAGGACATACTACATGCTGAACAGGACCTTCTCAGGCTGGAGTAGGGCTATTCCTCACAATTACTGTAATAGCAATGAAGAGAGGAGCAGGATGTAATGATTGCAAGAGGGAGGGCCACTGGTGCCTCTTGAGCCACCGTTCCTGTCCACAGTTGAACTTTGTAAGCATTGTGGTTTTATTATCGCCAATGAGTCAGAAAAAATATGCAAGTGAGTAGGCAAATTATTCTCAATAGCCCTCAGGGCACCTTCATAAAAATAAATAGAGTTCTCAGTACAGCTAATAACCTAGCAATTATGACTCATATGTTCATTTCAGAATTATTCCATCTCACTTTTGCACCCCACTGTGTTCATAGCCTTTTCTTTTCCAGCTGTAGTTGTTTTACTCTTTGTCTATAGATCAAATAGCTATAGGTCCAAGGTCTACACAGTTGTTAAAACAGCCAGCTCTTGCTCACGTCTGTAAATGGGATCATGAAATAAGAAACACAGTAAATGTTTGATTGCTCAGTTGAAACTGCAAAGTGTTCTTGGTTCCAACAACACAATGTTTTGTTAGGCGTGCACTTGTTAGGTGCTCTCTGCATGGTTGCCTGGAACTCCCTGGTGTTGTGAACACTATGGCGGGGTAAACACACAGCGGATCCCCGGTGCACATGATGTTGGTCCTGTGTTAACGGGGAAAATTCTGACATTATCTCAAAACTCTGTTGACGTTTATACCGTCTCCTCTATTGGAAGTGAAGGCTGTCTGTGAGCACACTCCAGCACACTCACTGCATCTCCAGTAGAGGAGCGTAGACCTGGTGTGCATAGCACAACAAACAAGCCAAGCCTTTTGGCAGAGTGCTGTACAGGCTTTTTGGCCTCATAGTGCAATTGCATGGCTACACAACACTTGGAGTATGCTGCATGAGTTTTCATGGCCATGTTATGCCCATTTTGGAAGAAGACTGGAAAAAGACTGACACTGAAACCACTTGATTGGTGGTTGCTCGTCCCCCAACTTGCCAAAACTGCAATTGTAAGTATAGTTTGTTCTTAATGACTTGTCTGAATAAATATGGCTTAAATAAATAAAAACATCAACTGGTTTTGAGCTGAGTGGAGGTGAGAAGGGACAATGACTGAGTTTTCATTTGGGGGTGAATGATTAATGACTGAATAATTACTTTATGTGGGGACTGTCTTTCATTTACTTGGCAATTAACCTATTCTGTGCAGTCCATGTAATAAAGATGCAAAAGCAAAATGGACTTGGGAGTACTCTTAGCCATTGACTAATGACATTAATTAATAGTTTGTTTGATTGAATGGTTGATTGATTTTTTGGTTATCTGTTTGTTTGCTCAAATAAAATAATTTCACAGTTATATAAACAATATAAACAAGTGTTACGCATAGTGTTTGCTGCTGTTCCTAATTTCTTACCCGTGACATTAGTTGGACTCAAAAATCTACACCATGTGATAAAAGAGGTCAATGTATAAAGCTTATCTTCCATCTTCCCATACCTTTGATTTTTTTTTTTTTAATTTTATTTATTTGCATATATAAAACAAAGCAGCAGAAATACAACAACAGAGAAGAAGGAGGATATGCAGCTGAGATTAAAAAAAAAAAAAAAAAACCCTAGAGGCTCAAAGGAGGAATTTCACCTCATTAGCAGCATTATGAGCAATTACAATTAAAAGTCATGTAACCCACATGGTAAACAACCAAGCAAGCATAAAATAGAAAAGGCAAATATAAAGGAAGCAGCATAATTGTAACAAAAATATAAAATAAATAAAATAAAATAATATCACACCCCTGCAACTGCTCTTCCAAAACTGAAAATAAGAATCTATTCCATGTCAATTTGCTAGTTTAGATACATGCAAAAATTGTATTTAAATTTGACTATGTGTGTCAGAGCTTGGGGCTTTAAGGCCACCACTCTTGGGATTGAAGTGAAAGACAGGCTTGCACAGCCAGTGTGACTGTGACAAATGTCCCAGCGAGTGCCAATCACTGGGCTGTCAGGGTGACCAAGGCCATGTGCTCTTTAACCCTGCTTACAGGCAGTGTCTATCACCTTTAACCAGCAGCTCCTGAGGTCAACTGCTATTTGTTGATGTCATGTCAGGGACAGAAGGTCTTTCAAGGCTTGTCATCTTCATCATCATGGAAGATGTATGGATGCAGCCGCCTAGTATGTGTGGGAGGGACGTTTAACAAGCAGTGCCCGCAAGGCTTTGCCACGTGTGACTACTGTACTCTAATACATACTCATTGTGTTCTGTAATGTTCCTACATGCTTGCACTGCCTGCTGGTGCAACTCAATTAAGCCCCGACTGTTTGACCCGTACCATGTGTTGTGCCATAGGTGTAATGAATTATGATCATTATAGTTGAGTAACACAATTTCAGTGTTTGACAGCGCTAAATTGTTTTCTGAAAAGTACATCAGCCAGAACCACCAGCGTAGTGCATCACAGCGCCCAACAGAAAAAGGGAATATATATTTATGTATTGATGTATGGGAAAAGACAGCATTTATCCCTAATCTCCCTAATCTCAAAACGGCATTCCTGTTGCAGTAGTTAATAATCTGTAGTGTCTATTCAATTGCTTCAGATAAGTTATGCCAGGTTCCAGTCATTTACAAGCCATTGTGACAGATGGCATTGTCTGGGCCAATGTGGTGTCCATACTCACTGCACAGTGTATTTCTCTGGCTGTGGCTCTGTCCAAAAGGCAGCGGTGCATGATGGGTATGCAATCAGCACGCTCTCTGTGGACCGTGCCTTTACGTAGTAAAGGCTTCTTTGATGTGTGTTGCAGTAAACACAGGCAGTTCTCTCTCAACCACATTCTCCTGGGGGATGAGGCTCTGCACAAGAAAACTAATGAGCGCATTAGAAGGTAGTCATAGAAGGGAAATGCTACAGTTGTAAATGGAATTGTCTTCTATGTAGTCTCTACCAGAGAGTGCTTGTGTGTGTGTGTGTGTGTGTGTGTGTGTGTGCGTGCATGTGCAAACATGCACTTATGTGTCTGTGTGAATTTGGCGAGCATGCAGAGTACATATGGTGTATGGAAGCCGCCATATCGTAATTACATAAAAGCTTTTCTATGACAAGCTTTTTCCAAGGTCATGACAGCATAATGTCAGATTTTAAAATTGGATTTGAATTGAGGCTGCACTATTTCAATGTAACCACTGCTTTCAGCTGCATGATAATTACAGTCAAGAGTAATCAAGCATTGGAGCTGAGAAGTGAGAGTGAAACTGTGAAAGTGAGGCAACATTATGTTGTCACTGACTTAACAGTAGCAAGCCATTACACATGTTGTATTTAGATGGAGCATTCACCATTTATGCCATTTAAAATAATCACCATGCACAAGGGCAGTGCATATTACAACCAGTATAACAACACATAACAACACAACATTTCAAAGTGAAAGGCTTGCGGTTCAGTTGAAAATGACATGAACATTTTTGCACTGCTCCACATCAGGACTCAAACTGAACAACATTTAATGACAGCTGATATGAAGAGTGAATCAGCGTTAATCAATGTACACTTATGAAGCTGGTGTTCCAATATTATGAATGTGTTTATGAAGTGAAGTTGTTAGGTGTAAGATGTTGCTAAATGATCTGCTCCCGGTGCTTTTTCCTTGTTCAGGCAGCAGAAGGCAAGACTTCTTAGACAAGACTCATTGACATTGTGCCCCACTGTTTTGATTAACTGTAATTCTATGCTTTCTTCCAAAAAAAAAAAAAAAAACCTCCTCCTCATTATACTGATGTTGTTCCAGTGTGAGCCTTTAACTTATACAGATGATAGGGCTATGGTGAGAGGAAATACCATGATGCCCTATCCTATTTTGGCTGTTTTGGAATCCTTATCATACTATAAATAACTCCCATGGGTCTGTTTCAAGGACACCGAACCCTCAAATATTAGCAGATTGAACAATTATTCTGAATGTTGTCAGCTGCCTCTTGGTTCATAATTTAAAGTAATTTCTCATGGGTTTCTGCTAATGTCCTTGAGTTATTTTAAACTATATGTGAATATATGTTTATCCTCAGAAACAGCCAAAGAAGTCCATATATTATCATATTTTTGCATCAGAAATGAAATCCAAACAAATTTCAGCCTGCAATATACCCTGTTCTGTTTAGTTATATCTGTAGGACTTGCTGTAGATATTGATTGGTAGAGATTCAATAGAAGTGCCTGAGAAGTAGTACTAGCTGCAGTACTATTCCTCTCAGATAGCTCTGATCTCTCAAGCATCGTCTGAATCCATGATCCCCAGCCAGTGGATTCCTTGAAAGTTACCAAGGGAATTAGTAATGTGGATTGCCTTTGTGCGCGGGGGAAAGAGAGAGACGTGAAAATGATTTCAAAGAGTCCAGGATGAATCCTGCTCCCACTGCAGCTGTCATTTATTAGCGCATTTTCCACCATGGCTTTTTCAGCTACCTAATAGTCTGAGGGTGAGTTCCACTGCATTTGCCTAGAGGCTTTACACTGCGAGGCTTCATTACAAATGTTGATTAATCAACTACCTGGAAAGTTGCATGTTTGTCATCATTAGTCACGACATCAAGTCCTAATAATAACTTGAAACCATTAGAAACACCATTTGTTAACAGCTGTCTCAATAATGAAGACAAAATGCAGTAAGGTTGCTTTTTTGGCTTGATATTAAAAAAAAATGCATTTTGGTAAAATCATGTCTAAAAAAAACATTTTTCTTGTTTGTTTTGAAAGCTTTTATCTGTGGCGCTGTTTACACGCTTCTGCTCAGGGACAATCCCCTGTCCATCAAGACATATTTTGATGCACATGATAGTGCATCAAAATATACAACAGATTTTCTTTAAAAAGCAGCTGTGACATTCAGCCAAATGCTTTAACGACTTGATTAATTTTTATCTGGGACTGGGATATATTGAAAGAAAATCTACTATATCGACAGTATGTTGTATGATGGATGCTCATGCAGACAGGCGTGAATTGTGTTTGCTCTGTTGAACATGTATTTTGCTATTGCTTGCCTTCTTGCCACAATATGAAAAGGGAACCTGTAGGAGGAAATTGACAGATTGCATTGCTGAAGGCCAGATTTATCTGAGGATAACTTTTTCCTTGAGGTTTGCAAAGGGCCAGAGGTAATCCTTTTGGACTTTTGTGGGGGTTTGCTGATTTTTAAGAGATACAGTAATCAATAGAGTTTGTTGTGTGCAGACTCTGCGCCTCAATGAGGGAGGGCAGAACCTCTTGTCTGCAACCACCACTTTTGATTAGATCTCGATCAAGGGAATAGAGAGCTAGTTAAAAAAAGTATTGCTTTTACTTTCACGCTTTAAATGAGTCAAATTAAAATGATTCAGGCTTACAGGTACAGTGTGATATTGAAAACCACAGGACACTTCAAAGATCAGCCATTCTGGAAATCTTGTGAAGGCTTATTCATGTAAGACAAAGGCCACTTCTGTGAAGTGCACTACCTTACAGAGGTGCTGTGCAGGGTCTCGTCCCTCGTGAAAAATAGATAAATATGCTATGTTCACACTGAATCTTACCTGCAAAATAATTTTTGTGACATATACTTGGATTTGGATTTATTTGGAGCTGTTTGACAGTAAGGAGACACCATTGAGAGATGCATTCTGCAAGTGTATGGTATATTACTTAACATCATGCCACTATCATGTTATACTGGGAGAAAAAAAAACAAAACAAAAAAAAAAAAAACCTTAATTCCTTAAGACGGCATCAGTCTTTACTTTTGATGTGAAAGAACAAAAAGGGTCTTTGACCTCAGCTTTTCTCATGTAAATATATCAGTACTGAAGCTGACAGAGCAAAATCAGTTTCCTTTATGCTTGAAAAGCTCTGGTCAATGTACTTGAACTTGAACCATTGATCTAACAAGGCTTGTCCCCATTGTATATCCAAAGTCTTACTTTTCCAGTGTGGTCAATGCTGGTGTCTGAAGAAAAACTCCAGGAGACTAAACCAACATGACAATTATTGCCAGAGACATGTATACCACAAGGGGATGTTGTGTTCTATTTTCTATTCTGAAAGTTGCATCTTGGAATAGATAACCTTTTTAACATACACTCAGGGAATTTGGGAAATTAATAATACAAGATGTAAGCTAGTGTGTTTTAAAGCCTAGAGACTGAAAGAGTCATCTTAGGTTGCAGGCCTGTTTTCATATGCAACAGACTCCTGGGGTCAGTAAATAACTACTGGCCAAAATCTCTGTAGTTTATTTAAAAGAATAAAATTATTTTGATAAGTAGCAAGCAGTAGAAAAGCAGCATTGTCCATTTTGCCACAGGAGAGATCACACTGCATCTAATTTATAAATGGCATAAATGGTATTTTCTAAAGTTTTTTTTTCTCTAACAGAGGCATGGTCAGTCCCGGGAGTAGCACATATCTCTTTTTGTGCTCCTGCTGATCTCTCATCATCTCTTGGGTCTCACATCAAGAGCCCCAGATTTATCGATCAATGGCCATAAACAAAACAGAGATTGAAGTGGACACTGGGGCACAACAAACAGATTGCCAAGTTTTTTTTTTGTTTTTTTTTTTTCTGCCACATGCGATTGTTCAGCAGAACCTCCAGATGAGAAAGGCAATTGGTCGACAGAAGGGCGGGACACATAGCACGCAAAGCCTGTTCTGACAGAACGAACATCAAAGGTGTGACATGCTGTAGCAAAGGGATGCTGGAGATAATTATATTGTGTGTGTGTGTGTGTGTGTGTGTGTGTGTGTGTGTGTGTGTGTGTGTGTGTGTGTGTGTGTGTGCGCACGCGCACGCATGCATGCACATACATGTGTGCACATAGTAAAAAGGATGAAAGCAGAATCAGAGGTGTAATCCAATTGTATTGGCCAAGTATTCTTCATAATACCAGTCAATCCAATTTTGAATGCTAGACAACATGAGAGTGAATGAGATTGTGAGCAATAAGGTCTTTGCAGCTGTGAATGTGTGTGCATGCTAACACATGTGTGTAACTGATCTTAATTGGATATCTGCATTTATTGATGTGTGTGTTTGTACATGCCAGCACATAATGTCTATAAGTAGCTTTGCTCATACTCAGACTGGAGGAGCAGACTTAAAGCCACAGCAACACAGCCATCTCTCTCTATCTTGCCTCAGGGAAGTAGCCAACACATTAATATCTCACTTCTTTTGTAATATACCTTTGTAAGTTTTGTTTTCTATATGTATAACCTATTTTTACTGATGTAGCAGCCCAAAAAAATTCATTTTGACATTGTGATAAAAATACTGCACTGGAGCAAACAGATGGGAATGCATATAGGGACTGCCGAAAAACATGTTTGTGAATATCACCAAATGAAACACATAAAATGGAAAACATTGCAACACTGATTATTCTAGTTTCTACTTTGGCTCATAGCCACAGTCCTTCACTCTTTGCGCCATCACATCAGTATCTCTATTGCATCAGGTCAAAGTCACAAACCCTCCAGCAGAAACTGCTCAGTGAAGTATTTCCTGTAATGAACACCCGAGGCTGCAGAGTGACATCAAGCCTTTAGCTCACCGCGGCCTCCAAAATCAACAAGGAATGACGTCATCTGTTTCTGTCTGAGGAGAGTGGTCATTTCAGTACAAAGGGCAATGGCTATAAACGGAAAAACCTCTTCAGTTAATAACAAGATAACATAACGGCATGCTGTTAGGCCTAAGAAAATGAGAAATGTTTTGTGAATGAGCTATAATTTGATACATAAAGCTAAAAGAATGAGAAAAATCGCTCTGTTTTTTTTTTTTTTACTCTTTCTGCCTAATAGTAACTGGGTCTTTCTCTTTGTCCCTTTTCTTCTCCATCTCCAGCAGTGGCCCCCACACTCCCAAGCCTACGCTCAGAGGTTTTCAAGCCTTGCGTGGAAGACAAGGACCTGGCCTTTTGTCTAAACGAGGGAGAGTGCTCCATCATTGAGACTGTGGCCGGAGTTCACAGACACTGCAGGTGAGTGTGTCAGTACGTACGTGTGCGTGTCTGTCTGTCTGTGTGTGTGTGTGTGTGTGTGTGTGTGTGTGTGTGTGTGTGTGTGTGTGAGTGTGTGGCATTTAGTTTCTTTCTCAGCATTGATGTTTCCCGCATTTGCCCTTCCCTTCCAATCAGTAACCTTGGTGTCATTTTCGATTTGAGTACTGAAGACCCAATCACCCAAATTGTTTTGAAGGAGGTCAGTGGCACATTTTATCCCATTAGATGCGCCTTGAGTCTGCAAACCACGTATAGCAGCTGAGTAAAAGTTCCACGAAGATCCATCTGGGAAGCGCATGGAGAACGAATGATTGAATCTCTGTTATCAATAGCATTTGACAGAAGTCTTCATAGCAATCACAGCAACTTTATTAAACTGCCTTCTTCTCAGGTATTAACTTGGGCAATGTGTGTGTGTGTGTGTGTGTGTGTGTGTGTGTGTATGTGTGTGTGTGTGCTGTTGAATCCCTCTTTGATCTTTCCTTAAAGTTAATGATTTTTTTGCCGTTTCCTTTCTTCTCTCATGTCACTCACACCCTGCCTGGCCAACAGAATAAATTGCAGTAAACCATATAAACAAACAGCAGGTACCCAAGGCTTAGCTAAAAATAGAGAAACGCAAATTAAACCTATTTAATGCCAACACAAATCCAGTCCTAGACTATTTCTACTAGCTTTGACATGCAAACTTATTTCTATGTGGGGGTGTCATTAACAGGTCAGTGTTATCTGTTATGCCTTCTTGTTATGTTGCTGTACATTAGTGATATCTAGATTTTTGGCGTGGAAAGATGCTTAACATGAAACTTATGACTTACAGATGATATCTGGAGAGGTTAATAGCCTATTAAATTCCTTGCTTTGTTCAAGGAACCTATGCAGTAATAGTATGTTTCATTAGCTTACATTACCATAATAGTCGTTTTGTTCAGCCTTACTGCCGTCTTACAAATACAATATGATTTTTTTTTCCTGTAAAACATATATTATAATACATTATAGTGTATAAGTTAGGATGCTGATCATACATCATAGGGCATTACTTATAATTCATCGGGTGGTGCAAGCTCATTCAGAGGACTTTCAGCCATTCTCTTCTTTTTATGTCCCGCTTGTCTGCTTCCCTGGTGGCTTATTTTTGTTGACTGTGCGTGATAGATGCACTACCACCTAAACTCAGCAATCTGTCAGGTATCATATCACTTAAAAAATACTGTAGATGCTAGGATTTTTTTTCTTTTTTTTTCTGTCAAGGTTGAATAGTGCTGAATTGAAAAACAGCAGACGTACCTGTAATGTAAAGGCCTCAATCTACACGCCAAAAATGTTGAATTATAAATTACGCACGGGGGTTCAACCTTTTCAGAAGGCTGAAAAATAAAAGTTAAGGAAAAGAAAGGTGAGCATGTATAGCCAGGCGACTGTGCATTTGCTCATCAGTTTGTGCAATTTAAATCCAAATGCATTATCAATCTCTGGTAATTTAAATTAAATACTACTATTAAAGGAAATTGGGGGGGTCTTATAATAAAAGTCTATTAAGCACCTGACCTTGAATAATCAAATGCAAATCACTTTACTTTCTTATGAATTATGGTTGTCTTTTCATGATATATGACAAAGGAACATTACTGGTTCAGACCAATTTAAATGAACTATCAATGACAATAAACTGTAGGTGCATGTAGACTGAGGCCTTTACTTTGTAGTTAGGTCTGCTGCTTTTCAATTCAGCACCATTCACCCTTGACAGAAAAAAAAAAGAAAAAATACTGGCATCTACAGTATTTTTAAAGCAATATGATACCTGACAGATATTGATTCAAGTATTCATTCTCTGACATCTGGCCAGAGGTGTCCTTCCTCCACTGCATCACAGAACATTGCACCTTTGAAGACATTTATTTTTCATTGCACTGAACGCAGAAAACAGAATGAAGGTTATGGCAAAAGAATAGTTAGTCGATGAGAGGCAGATTGGAGGAGTGTTTGAAGTCGCATTACATCGGCTGGCACAAGAAGTAGGAACATACCACTCTTGTGACAGCAGCATCAAGAAACCCTGGAGATTTCTAGCAACTACACTCTGGGGTGTAATTAGTGGTATATCCCTGACTGTACAGTGTATAGGAAAGAGAAAAGACTGGAGGGCTTAACCTAGAGGGAGTGTCAGCCAATTTCTCTTGAGCTGAGTGCCTGTTGTGTGAAAGAATGATTACAGGGTTGTTGAAAGGTTGTTTCTTTTGCCTGGGAGAAGTCCAGACTCTAAGTCGGAAAGATATTATCATCTGACTTAAATCACTATCTTGTTGATGGTGTTTAATGCCATCACTAAAGGATGGAACTCCAGATGTGCAAGTGATTTTCCGAAAGGGGTTTTGCAGAGATGCAATCACAAAATTGAATGATAAGACTGGTACCATTGCTCATACACAGCGTTGGACAGAAGCTAAAAATGCAGAGGAAACGTCTTTGGGAAAGGGAGCTCAATATTAGGCAGATGATGATACAGAGTTTTAGGGTGCTGTAGGTCCTGTGGTTGATCAATCACCCCTCCAAATAACATGTAACCAACTTCCTCATGACAGCAGCTGCTGATCTTTCTGACTTAAATACAGAGGAGTAAGCATGGTTGCTTCTTCCTTTAATGTCATTCTCTCCTTCTGGCTACAGTGCAACCAAAAAGAGCATAATAGATTTAGCATAACGATGTCAGAACAATCTTTAAACACTTGAATCGCTGGTTCAGAGCACAGTTTTGAACTTTGGAATCAATTTATGCTGTTATGAAACATTTCCATCTTCCCTCTCCTCATGTCCCCCTGTGCCGGATGTTCTTGTTCACCAATGCTAATGAGGATCCCAAAATAAACATGCAAATGTGAATTTAAGACCTAGTTCCACACCAGTGCTTTGGCTTCTAATACACTAAGTGCAATAAATGTACATGAATTCACAGGTCTTGATGCGCTCGGGGCTATGGCACACCAAAGGCCCATTCACATCCACTGTGATAAATATTAACTTTAATGATGCATTGTTGCCCAAGCATTCACACTACAATGAAATTTGTGAAGTTCCCCAGCAAAGAAGTTATTACTGCAATGTACAATCAAATTCTCTCACCTCTTCTTACTCAAAAATTTGATTGAATTGGTTGAAACTGTTAGAATATTTCTCCGCATCCAAAACTAACTAAATAAATAGATAAACACATCACTTTTAATTTGAATGAAAAATATAGTCATCAATTTGGATGTCTTTATATTCATAATAGATTAGTAGCAGAAACCTAACATTATATTTACTGAAAAACTATAATTATAGTTGTAATCATAGTTGTAGATGGAATGGGCCTTTGTTTCTTAGAGCTAAAAATTGATAGCCATGTAAAAATGGTTAATGATATAGGTTTGTACAAGTTACAGAAGTGTTACGGGTTGTGCAAAGACAGCATTTGTAATAAATACAGAAATTAGATACCAACCAATGTGTGCCAATGATCAGTTTCAGATAGTCACAGGACAGTTTTATAACACAAAATAAATTGTTAGAAGTCAGCTAAGGAGACAATCTTTAACACTCACTGTGATTGCAGCTGGACAGTGGGGTGTAGACATATTACATCAAGGTTAGGCCAGACCTACAGCATCACTTGATCTGAGCAAATTTGTTATTTGCTAACAATAGCAGATCCATACATAATGGAAGGATGCAAGCCTGGGTGTGAATGAGAAGAATTATTTCCACCAACCAGTGTGAGTTGGGCAATGGAAATGAGACTCCCTGCTGTCTAACACTGACTCGAGTGGGTGAGGCAGCCTCATCAGCGGGGAAGGATACAGCAGAATGTTTGGCTATGCCAGCCAAGTGATCTAGAGAGAGAAAGAGTGATCTCTGGAGAGAAAAGCAATAAGTAGCAGTAGGTGTATTCGAGCGAAGCAAAATGATGGTTTCATCTCTGCTAAATCACCTTCACTAACTTGGAGATTCTGTAAATAGACCATTTTAAATACAGTACAGTGGGTCCTGAGTATTCCTTGTAGTTAACTGCAATATATGCTAGACATGGATTACATAAAACGGAAGGACCTGTTGGCTTTTCCACTTTGTACACAAGTAATCCTTTTCAGGATTATGTAACTTTGGTGTTGTTGCCAGATCTGATTGACATTTTGCAGCCCAATCAAAGCTTAACACTTCTAAACCCAGTAGAAAGCAAACCAAATAGCTACTTTGACATCAAATCTTGTAAAAGTCTTCAATGCATCCTATCTGCAATAGGAAAACACATCGCAGCTTTGCATAAATTTTGAATATCTTCAATAAATGGCCAAAGAAAAAAATTCCAAATACAAATCAGAGCACATTCCATTACCAAACATTAGTTCCCACATGCAGGGACAACAATCAGTCACTATCTCCCAGTGGAAGCAACTGAGTCGGTGGCAGCAGATGCCATGCTCTCCAGGTGGGGTCCCAACAATACAGCACCATCAAGGGACAACCTAATAAGTTAGCACTACACAGGTAGTGTACAGCTCACCTCTGTAGTTACATTTTAGTGTTAACCTGCAGCCAGTGTCTGCCATCCCTTAGACAGCTGCTGCAGCTTTTCACTCTGATTCAGTGAGCTTATGTTTCACTCCCTCTTGCCATCTACCGGTTAGCAGTGTTCAGGCTTCAGTGATCAGTGATTGAGCAGAAGGAAGTCCAGGAGCACTGAGCACAGATGCCCCCCTTGTCTCCAATCATTTCAATTTTTGACACTGCATGCAGGCATGTATAGCACAATCCAATCCTACTTTCAGATTTAACCTTTTCACTGCAGAGATAGTGCCTTTGTGCACAAATGGGGTCACACATTACTGGATAATAGTACATATATTTTCTAAAACAACTTTTTTCAGTGCAAGCATAGGTAGGGTGACAACCTGGCACCCTCTACTGATTGGTTGGCATTGCATTCAGTTGTCAAATATTTTCAGTGCCTTCCAAACAGTGCCAAATTTCAACCAATATAAAAGCACGGGGTGGTTAGTTGTGGCAGCTATCATCTTCTATTCTCCATGTTTTCAGGCTGGGCTCACTCTCTATTTCTGCATTTTCCCCCATCATGATTATTAACACTGCTAGTTGCTAGACAACTAATGATCACCCTGCTGCACAGTTTTCAGCATGTACACACATTGGCTCATAACTAAAAATGATAACTAGGCCAACAATTGTATTTAGCTGGAGCAGGACATCTCCAATACTCATAACTGTAACTGAAAACAATATTTCACTGTGATTGTGCACATTTATAGTATTTTTGAATTCCATATCTGTGTTTTCTAAATTTCTTTTAATCATCTTTTTATACACCTGGAAAATAGTGATAGTGCTATAATATGGAGTTATAGGGAGGTTAATTGGTAGCTACAATGAATAATGCTCTGTCAGAAACATTGCTCAGCACTGTATGTTGTGTGTGTGTGGAGTATGGGAGGGCATGTGTGTAATTCAGCAGGGCAAAGCCATGCCAGAGCCTTTTAAGTCTTCCTAGAGGCTGAGACAAAACAGGACCTTATGTCCTCTAATATAGTCTTATCAAAACAAATGTGTTATAATTGATCATTCTGCATGGATTCTCTCCCTTCACAGCTCGATTTTCATTGGTTTTCCCCTCCACCCGCTTTTGTCATGGGTATTATTTCTTGTTTTTGTAGAGAATTAGCGAGTCTCTTAAGTGATACAGGTGTTTGGTTTGAGAGAGCTTCACAACACCAGGTACACAAGGAAATATTGGTAGGGAAGAGGGTGCACTGCAGCTCAGGCCACTACCTTCAGGCTGGTATGGTGCATTTATTTTGTGTTATTTTGTGCCACACAGCAGTACTCACAAAATTCGGGTTTTGATAAGCTGCTGTACATGCTTTACTCTGGACATGCAAGAGGTCTGCAGAAAAGATGTGAATCCTTGATTACACCAAATAGTCATTCCACTCATGCTTTATTCACCTGAGATCGCACCTTCCAAGCCCGTTTTATGAAACCTGACACAGTGAATATAAATTTTATTCTGCTATACAATCATCCCATGCTGTATAATTTCAAAGCTTTTACAGCGATGCAAAATGTTCTCTCGGTTGCTAGTACCTATCAGTTGGGGAAAAAAAAAAATTGCCTCCCGTCGCTGAAAATACATTCCTCCCTTGACAAATGTTTCCAAATTTCTATTGGCACTGTATCAGCAACACTCAGAGGGGCTCAGTTGCATTGCACAGATGATGCAAAGTTGCTGCAAGATAGCGTGCTGATGCCTCCTTGGCACAGTGAGATATGATTTGGAAAAATGCACATGAACTGGCGTGCATTATGTGTATTGAAATGTTTTATCTTTCATGCTTTTTCTTGCTTTTTCTTTTTTCTACTGTCATTACACCAAAAGCAACAACAACAATCATCAAAATTATTATTAGTAGGAGTAGTAGTAGTGGTAGTAGTCGTAGTAGTATACAATATCGTGTCACTTATCTCATTGACTTGTATTTACAATATCATTGCTTTAAATACAAATCATTAAGTTACAAATAAAAAACACAAAAACTCTAGTTATCACTAGGATATTCTAAGGTAGAGTCAGTGTCTTTTGATTCATCCCAAACCAGACTCTCATCACAGTCTGACTCACAGGGTCACGTTAAAAAAATCTCAGCTATTGCTAGAGGCCGGCCTTTGCTGACATGTCATCATTGAAATCCTGAAAGCGGTGTTGTATCTTTCATCGAAGCCCTCTGTTTATGTGTTCATGTTTTCTACAAAATAACATTCCACTGTACATTTAACATTTATCCATCTTTAATTTAAAAATTGTCAAGGGAAAGTCAGCGCAAAAAGAATAGTCCTGACCATGACTGGTAGTTCATTTAATCCTGACTAGAGATCTAGGCACTGAATATGTGTCAGGCGAGACTGGATGCTGCCTGCAATCATGTTGATTGTAAGAATACATTAACATTAAAACTGTCCAGTGTTTCTCTTTGTGTATTTCTTAGCCTGTTGTTATTTAGGTGTGCATATTTAACAGTTGTGCTTTTGTAGAATAAAACTGCTACCCTGTGTGTGTGTGTGTGTGTGTGTGTGTGTGTGTGTGTGTGTGTGTATGTGTGCAAAAGCCCTTGCAAAGCTCAAGGTAGCTCTTGTCTCACTATTACCATGGTAACTTCTTCCCTCATTAGTCTGAGACCAGCAGCAGAAAAATTGGTTGTTGATTCACATAGATGATGCTTGATTTTTCAAATATTGATATCCTTGACAATATATTTTGCATAGGCTTTTGCATTGAGTGTGATTGATTACACATCATTAAAATAATTGCCACTTAATGGTATGAATGACTGCTGTCATGAATAATTAATGAGGGAGCTGTGCACATTTGGTTGCCTCATCCAAAGCTATGTTGACATAAGGTATTAACACAAATTTAAACATTAATTTCATCGCTATCTTCATTGAGAATGAATTGAGCATGTCTGTGTTGCTACCATGCACCGATCTGTGCAGATGGATAGCTAGATTAGTTTAGTGTTTTATCAGCAAACTAGAGTGCTTACATTGTGTGTGTGAGTGTGCATGTAATATTCCAAGACTGACAATATTCTAGAGAGTGAAAAAAAAAAAAAAAGTGTGTGTACACTTGCCATGCATGCATGTGTTTGCATGCGTGCATGGACACACCTGAAAAGGATAAGATGTTCATTTACCTTTTTGAGGAAAGGTGTAAGATCTGAGGAACAGAAAATATTATCTCATTTTTTTCTAGTCCCTGTGAAGAAAGGAGCTAATGCTATAGCTAGTAGTTTGCTTTCAGGTTATAATTAGAGGTAGGTTATGAGTGTTGATGTGGGTATGTATGTGTGTTTGTGTTTGTCTGTCTCTGTCTCTATGAGCCTGTGTGCATTTTGTAGTTATTTCCCAGGACCCAGGAGACACTGACGGCAGTATTAACAGGATCTGATACAACAAAATGAATCATATAAATGAGGACCACATCCTCCTTTAACTTTTCCTTCCTGTTTTCTTCCTATCATCCTTCTTTTTCTATGGGGAGCCAGTTCAGCGATTAAATTGTCAGTGCACCATCAGACCTTGACAGGCTGCACTAATCCACGTTGTTGTCACTCTTCGGCTGATCCATCCTGCTTGGGAGGACATTCTCCAGGCTTAAAGCCAATGGGCCATGTCCCCCGCCACCCCACCCAACTGCTGTTGGAAAGCAACATAATTATAAATGTGGGAATAGACTTACCTGTGGGCAACATTCCATGACAGACCCATCTCTGGTGCCATGTCCCACCTTGGTACTGAATACAGTTTCCACATTAGTGAAATTTTAATTCCTTGGGAGAATATTTTGTTGGCAAAAATGTAAAATTTCCCTCCTCTTTTACGACAATAGTGCATTTATGCATCTTCCTTGCCATATGTGAGCAATACGCTCCAAACACTTGGCTCCTATAGAGCACTGTATAGCCACTTGGGCTCAATGTGTGTAGTTGTGCATGGCTAATTCTTTCATCCATGCCTCTGACTTGATTCAATCAGTGTTCCTATTTTCGATTCTGCCGGCCTGTCACAAACACAGCAGATGAAGGAATCAAGTGTCCATATTCAGCTAACAAAGCTGCTTTGTCTTTCTCGCTATAACTCTTAATGAGCATTGGAAGGGCATGTTGTCAAGCAAATCCAGCATGCCTGCAGACAGTTATTGCAAAGCTGTGCACGAGGCAATGGGCTCCAATGTACTGTTTCACACTGTGAGTTATTTTAAGAAAATTGGTCATCTAAATGGCATTTCTCTTGTCACTTGCATGCAAGTCACTGTTGCATCAGACATATTACTAGCTGTGCCATATGCTATTAAATCCATAGAGCTACCCGTCTACAAAATAAATCAATTTTTAACACTAGTTTGACAACACTTTACGGAAGGTTTGGGCACACATTTCTTATCGTATCCTATCTAAATTCTGCAAAATAGAGAGATGCAGGAAAGGTGAGAGCAAGCTGTACCATATTTAAACCTATGACATCAGATGTACACGGTGTGTGCCTTTGCCTGTCGACTCTGAATCTTGCTGGGAGGTAAAACAGGAAAAAATATTTAAATTGGAGCTAGTGATTGGCATTACACATCTGATAACCTGATGAAAATTCAAAATAAGTAGCTTCACTTCAGAGTGTACTCATTTTATCAGAGTGGTTTTCTCTTTTTTTTTGCAAGTCTCATTTCTGGAAAGACTCGCACACAGTCACAATCACAAAAGCTGCGGAGGATCACAGGCTATGGCAGAAACATGTGTACATATACAGACACACACAAAATTTCTCTCATCAGCTGTCACTTCCTCACTTCAAATGCACACACTCACTTCTACAGTAAATCCACTGATAAAGAAGTGACAGAGCATTCAAATCAAGCCACCATGAACAGACTGCTGTGAATTTTAAAACAGTGGCATTAGTCCCAGTTAGTTTTCTGCAGCACTTGACCTCCACCGCAAGCACAGTCGGTAGAGAATGGCAGCTGTTGCTCATTACTGATGTGTACGCTCGATGTCTTTCAGTGGTGGACACAGAATAGTGCATAGTTATGTTATCATGCTTGAACATCAAGACATTTGGAAGACAGGCTGTGATATCTCTGTATCCACTGCATGGGAAAACAATATATAAGTATAAATGGAGTCTCTATGGAGTTTTTCTCAAGGGCTAGTATTTTTGTCAGTCCCTCATCTGTCATCACGACTTTCGAACACACACTAGCTGAGGTAGCAGAGAGAGGGACAGGTGGTATGTGCCTCATGTTGATCATGTGTTTTTTCACTTGTCAGTGAAGGACAAATGAAGAGAAGAACTGCACTACCATCTAGCAGTAGTAGTAGTAATGAGAATTTATTTAACAATAAAAATTTCAACTATTTTCCAAACAAAATGAATTCACAATAAATAACAATAAGCTATTTAATTTGCTGATGATACAGTTTTTTTCATGAGCAAATTAAACAACTTTTTATCAAATGAAATACTTTACAAATATAGTTTATATACAGAATAAATCATTTTGGGCATAGTCATGATCAATAGTTTCAGAATCAGCATGGCTGAGACGTTAGAACAGTTGTCCGGTAATTGCAGGGTTCCTGGTTTGATCCAGGCTCCTCCAGAGAGCTCGCTGAAGTGTCCTTGAGCAAGACTCTGAATCCCTAAGTGCTCTTGATGGGCAGCTTGGCACCTTGCATGGTAGCCTCTGCCATCAGTGTGTGAATGGGTGAATGTGAGGCAAAACACTGTAAAGCACTTTGTTTGTTCGGCAGGCCAGAAAAGCGCCATAGAAATTCAGTATTGGAAGTATAATATTGATTTTTTTTTTTCTTTAAAGTCTGTAAACACCCCCACAGAATATTCCTTGCTGTGCATTGCAGATATCTCCTCTGCCAGTTCCATCACAGCCATTCAAGTAGACCTGTTTCTTCTAAAGGCATACTGATGGTCACTCTGATTGTGTCTTTCTATTAAATTATCAAGCCTATGCACAAATAATTTTTTGTGCATAAGCTTGAAACGCATCTATAATTGGAGAATAGGTATCTATCTCCACTTTTACAAACAGGAATAACTTTTGCTTATTTTGTATTGCTGAGACAAAAAAAGTACCTACTTGGTCTGATTAAGGATTTTTATGTATCAATTTCACACCAATTAGTGGACTTTTTATTTATTTTTTTTTATTTTCTGACAATGTCATCCCTAATAAAGATGGATTGTGAGTTTTTTTTTTTTTTTTTTTTTTTTATTGTAATATTGGAACCTGCAAAAAATACCCCCAACTGTGTGAAAGATTGACATCATTATCCCACTAGAGGGAGCTCCACTGAATGCATTATTGTAAGGGGCATGGGAGAGGAAACATTTCAACATCCAGCTTGATGGTTTTGAAATGTTGCAGAAGAAACAGCTTGAAAAACAGTCAGCCTAGCAGTGTTTTTGTTGGCTGACTTACAGGCTTGTGTTGTCACAGGAAGGCTAACACTGAGCATCAGCTGATAATTGTTTACAGTGTAGAATGCACAGGAGTTTGTACTTGCATGTTGGGTATGTTAAGATGTACAAGGTAGTTAATCGGTGGCACAGATATAGCACAGTAATGAGGTTAATTGAATGAAAATCAAATTAGTGAGCTTCCAGACTTTATCCATGGTACTGCCAAACTTGTATTTTTCTCTCCTTCTGTTTCTCTCTTAATTCAGATGCTTTACTGGCCTCACCTGAGCGTGTGCTGTTACATTTCACTCTCAGGAACACATTAATCAGAAGATGAGCTGAGTAACAAAGGGGAGGGAACAATAGGTGCAGGTGGGGGCACTTAATCATGAGATTCTATCACCAAATCATCTGACATGATTCTTCACTTTCCTGTTATGCTCTTCATTCTTGGCATATTCTCACATGGGCTTTGTTTTGGAACTGCACAGAGAGAATTGGCCGTGTTTGTTGGATAACACTCCTGAATTTGAGTTGAAATAAGTAAAGTAGCAAATGGCAGGTGGCGGAGAGCGGTAGAAAGAAATCCCATTGTTTCACTCTGACCTGTGTGATGCTGGGATCACTTATCAAGCTGCAGACTGTGGTTTAATCCATGTAACCGAGCAAACAACAAGCGAATTGGGAATAAGTAAAGACAGATGTTGGCTAAAAGAGCTAGTGCGGAAGGAATATTTGCTGAATGCAGATAAAACAATCGCAGACATGAAAGCAGATGTGAATTCTGAAACACAAAAGAAGTGATCAGCCAAGTAAATGTGTGGCATGTCTTTATGGATTCTCTCCATTAACAAAACAAAACAAAAAAAAAAAAAAATAGAACAGAGACAAACACTTTTGAAATATTGTTAAATATTTATGCTGCAGTTTTTATGAATACCAGTCACCAGAGATCATGACATCACGCCGACCATATTGCTTATACATGTGGCCCTAGGCTGTACTGTCACATTTTACTGGTTTCAGTATCAACTTTAAAATACTGTATCCCATTTTAGATCAACCCACAGTGCCCAGAGATTGTGATGACTATTGGAATCAGAGCCAGAATCATTTATTTATTTCATTTCTTAATGAAATGAAGGTACAGAAGCTCAGCACAGTTGTGTCGGTAACATCAAGCATAGGCAGACATCAGCATCACATTAGACAAGATCAGTGGCACGGCAGACACTATACACAGAAAGCCACAAGACAAAGTTCACAGACTGTATTTACAGGATAGTCCAGGAGGTTTAGGTGCAGTTACAGCTGTCAGAGTTAGTGTTAAGTGTTAGTCCTTACTGGAGTGGATGTAATTCTTCCATTGGCTGAAAATTGTTAGAAATAGTAGAAAGAAGGGACACTTTGAAAAGAAATGCAGCCTGGTTTCCGCTGTAACTACCCTGCTCGTGGTTACAAATGATCTGATGAATGGAGATTGTGGCTAATGCTCCATGAGCGGATTGACCTATGCACAGCCTTTGGCACAACAATTGATGGACTGGAGAACTGCCTCGGTATCTCTGGGACTGCCCTGGACGGGTTATCTATCAATACGTTTTTGGTCTTTGCAGCCGATTATGTTTCTTCTGCTTCATTGATTATGTGCGGTGAGCCTCAAGGTTGAATTCTTGGCCCGGTGCTGTTTTTGTCACATATAATACCCACTGGCCATATTATTTTTCAGCAGAGCATGTCCCTTTCATCACTACAACACTCAGTTGTGCAGTATGTCTCACTGACTAGCTGATATCTAAGACAGTGTCCCTAACATTTTCTTCAGCTAAATTCAGAAAAAACTGAAATCTCTGTTACTGGCCATGAAGTCATCTCGACTCAATTCCAACTCCTTTAACTCCATGTAACAAACCTCCATCTGAGATTGTAGGAGTCTTGTTTGATTCACTAAATGAGAAGCATTGCAAAGATTACATAATTTTCATTGTCAGCACTGGAGGACTTAGTCATTAATATGATTTTGGCTTCCCTGCCACAATGAATTGTTCCTTATCTCAGTTGAGATGCTAAGGTAAAGCTTATAGAAGTCAGGTTATTGACAAAGACTAAGTGCATGTTGCAGGACCATAAATAAGTAAAAATAAATAAATAAATAAAATAAAAATGAAGGCCAGCATGGAAAATAAGGGGAAAAAATAAGACGTGGTTTAAAAGATTATTCAGATTTTGTCAGGCTAAGCTTCTCAGACAGCACATCCCAACGCTAAAGGGCGCTGAAAGCAAAAACCCGGTCCTGTTTGGTCTTTATAGTAGTTTGCAAAGGCCAGGTCTAATCGGCTTGAGGAGCTCAGGCTGCTCATAAGGGCTTGAACCACCGAGATACAGCTAGTCGACAGAACCAGCCGAGCTTTGAAATTAATCTGTAAAGTCTTGAAATCGGTTTTAAAACTTCGAAGCTATAGTGGTAATACATATGATAACCTGACGTGTTAATGGCTAATGCAGGGGTAGGCTCAGGTGTTGATCGGGAGGTAGAGATTTGAAAGCTTAATCCTTTAACAGAAATAATTCTGCATCATCCTGGTCGATGAATAATCTTACGTAGGACCCGTCCTTGATGGACTTTCACTTTTTGTCTGCAGTCAGAAGTAATTGTGATTTCAGTGGTGGCATCTTCCTAACAGCTCAATGGATATGGACATTTAGTGGGAAGCATGACAGTGATTACATGTTTTGAGAATGTGGTTGGGTCGCTTGATGGTGACAGGGGCAAGGCTATTTTGAAGTTGTTTGCAAGTTTGCCAATCTTTTGCTTGTCAGTGCTGTGTCTCTTTATCTCAGTGGAAATTAATTTGTGAAAGGTCCTGCCATCTATTATGAAGTTAAATTGGAAGCTAAATGTTACAAAGAATTTTTTTTTTTTTTTTTTTTCTGGTGGGGTATTGCAGTTTTGAAAGTATCTAGTGACTGTTTCTTTCTCCAAAAAACACTTTTTACAGGACTTTACCTATGCTATAAGGAGAACTGCATATTATACAGATTTTTCATAACAATACACATAAACAGTGCCCACAGAAATACAGCAATAATTAGCCCTAGCCCTGCTTAAAAGCTTAAAATGTGAGCATCAGACTGCCGTAATCACATAATCATAATCATCAACATAATCATCTCTGAGACCTTTGAACATCAACCTCAAGATCTGAAAGTCACAGGGTGGTTAGTTCGCTCAGCTCAGCACGGTCCTTATTTAAGTTCTGCCACGTCGTTCGGATAATTCCCAAGGCCGAGCGCCATCACGAGTGATTCTGTGCCGTGAGCCGAGCCCGCCAAGCATGGACTTTACCGACACCCAATCTAATATTCTTTAAATTATAGGCCGAGTCAGTTTGAATGGCATAAATGAAGGGTTAGTAGCTTGCCACCTAATTTAGCAATCAAGTCTTTTTCCAAGTTTGGATAATGTTATGTGAATGTCATCTTTCCAGCACAAACTGAGCTTACTCAAGAGCTACAACTTTCAGGTTAAAAACAAAAGTTTGCTACTGTCAGAGGAGACAAGTGACTATGGCCTTTGTTTACATCTTTTTTTTTTTTTAAATATACCTCACAAACTGGATGCCATCCCAGATCGACAGAAACAATTGGTAGCACATAGTCATGAAAACTTGTTTGTTTGTTTGTTTGTTTGTTCTAATGATCCCATAGTTTGTTTTTGTATTTGTTTTGGGGCAAAATAATTCGGATTTGGATTCGGGCGTGGCTCAAACTGTAAGTGATTTTTTTTTTTTTTTTTTTTTTTTTTTTTTAACTTGTTTGGATTTTAACCACAAAGAAATATAAAATGACTGAAATTCCTGTTTATTAAAACTATATAGGTTAGGATACTCACTGTAATGACTCTGCATTCTGCAAATCAAAAGAAATCTAGCTGTGAAAAAAGGTGTTGGACTTGTGTTGCTCTTGGTGAACTCTAGTCAGTGGAGTTTCCCAGCATGCTTTTGGGTATTGGCCATTTACTGAGCCCAGTCCATTGTTGATTGGCTCATGTTCCCTATTTAGTCATTTAGTTTGTATGTGCATTGTTATCATTTACTCTCTGTGTTGTGTTATTAAGTTGAAGGATGGGTTTACATTATTTCTGCACTGTGACTGTTACTGTTTATTCTTTTGGTCTACATCCATTTGCTATACAATGTTGTATGCTACCAGGGTTAATACTGCTTCAAGGTTGAAGATTGGATGTGGAACACAGTTAAAGCAATGTTGTTCTTCACAAGTACACTGAAATTGTGGTGATTTTTTATGTATTATTGAAAGCCAAACTTTAAAAAAAAATGTTCTGGAGGATCATTTATTGATCAGAAAGCCGTTATTTGTTACCTGCAGAGTATGGATTCAGATTCGACTGAATACATCTGTAACTGTAACTAAATGCTGCCATCATGCCTCAAAACACAAACTGCAATATTTTGAAAAAGGAAGCATTGTGGAGCAGCATGCCTTTTAGTGGTTTAAGAAAGTTTTCTAGACGGCAGCCTTTGTTTCATTTACACATTGTCACGGTCAGTGCCAACCTTTATAATATCAGCACATAAACACTGGTATTCATTAAGCTAATGCACAGAAACCATCCACACAGATCAATTTTTGATTAGGTTGAAAGTTGCTGCTGATTATTTTAAATGGCTTGGGTAAAATGTAAAGGCAGTGAACAATTGAAGGAGGTCATTAGAGCTGTAGCAGCCTGCTTGATACATATGAAGAAAATATAACAATCAGGTAACCTCTATTTCAGGATTGTAAGATAATAATATAGTGCTTATTCTGCACGCACACAGAGACACACACACTGTGCAACGATTATTCATGAGGCATCTTAGAAAAAAACATTAAAGCCAATCCAGTCCGTTAATTTGTGTTGTAGGTTATAAACGCAGATAGAAAGAAATTTTCCTGTTCTCTGACAGTCTTTTGACTTTGAGATAAATTTAAATCATATTGTTGATTGTGTGCTGATTGTTTACTACAGTGCATGAATAATTCAGCACTAAAATACTGGTGCTCGTCCTTATACCATTCAACTGAATAATCTCACATCCAGTAGGGTATCTTTCCGGAGCGGTTGATTTGCATCGCAGACGAGACTGATTGTACACAATCCTATGAAGCTAATCCAAAACACTGAAATAAGATTTGAAACTGTGCTAACATTTACAAAACTTTTTTTCACATCTTTTCAAAGTATCGTGGTACGGCTCTACCTTTTTGTTTGTATGGCACATATATATTCAAGCATATCACTTACACAAATACATGCACACCCACAGCCACACCCGCACCCACACACACACACACGCACACACACACGCAGAAGCATGCAGACACACAGGCACATCACAGATTTTAGTGCAGGGGATGCTGCCATAACTCTGCACAAAAGGTTAAACTTTCTAATTGATGTCCCAAGCTTCCTTAATCACTACTTGTGTGAGAGAGCAGAGACCTGAGAAAGAGAGTATGAGAGAGAGTGAGAGAGAGAGAAAGATTAGAGTGCCTTGACAAGGCAACCCTTTCAAGTTTATAGGTTTGAAGTGCTAATGATATGCAAATGTATGCAAATGACGGTGCACCCACCCCCTAAAACTCTCGCTGAATACTTGAAGCTGAGTGAAAATCTGGGTTGCAAAATGAGTGTGTTTGTCTATAAATAGTCAAAGTTTGGGGAAGTTTGAGTGTTTTTTAACTGTGGGAGCATCACCCCATTTCAGTGAAAACCAAACAGCATAGAAATGTGAATTAACATAATCATCACCATTGGTCTTTACTCATATGTGTCCCGCCCTCTAAAATTAGTATATATTAGATTACTGAGCTGTTGGAGAATATGAACGCGATGACTAATTTCATGGACTGACACAACAAATTTATGAATAAACTGTAATACTGATATTAATTTGTCTATATGTGATAGACTGCACTTCAGAAGCAAGGGGCAACTTAGTTACGCAAGACATGTAACACTCCACATAAAAGAGATTTTTTAAAATAATTTTTGTATAATCAGAATCAGAAATATTTTATTGATCACTGAGGGGAAATTGGGGGGAAAAAATACAAATAAATAACAGTATTAAGAGATAAATGGGTAAATAAGTTAATAATGCAACTGACCTGGTGATGCACAAATAAAACTTTCGGAAATGTGAGTACAAATAGTACATTGATCCATTTCACTTTGTGAATGACAGCTTCAATCCATAAAAGTTTGTTTGTGAAAGACTGAATGATGCACAAATCCATATCAGTGAGGATAAAGATAGCAAACTAATCCAGTCACATTGTACTTCAATTCATAAAAGTTTGTCTGCAGAGCACAATAATTAGCAGCTATATAACAAGGGGAGAGTTAATCAGATGAACTCGGGTTCAAAACAAAGCAGGCATAGCAGGCACGGGGGAGAGACGAGGCACAGAGTGAGAGCATAATGTGACACGGTAGACAGAGTGGGATTTATTATTCAACTAAGGCTGGAAGACTTGTAAAATCCTCAGAGATTTTGAAAACATATTGCACCGTGTGACAGATTTCACCGACTTTTTTGTCTCTCGGTGCTAAATATGCTTACGCTAAATGATTAGGGAACAGGGTATAATGCTCACAATGATATAAATGAGATTACCCTGCTGACTGCTGATATGTCACCAATGTCAGGACCTCTAATCTCACAGGAACTTGTGAGATCACAGACGCTTTAATATGAAGAAACGGGGAGAAAAGCACAAAAAGAGAGTCTGAGTAAAGTGAGACAGTCCCCTTTCACTACAGTACTTGGTCAGGAGCTATGCAGAGGTCGACTTAGAAATATCAAATATTTTTCATATCATTGGGGTGGCATAGATGAGTCAATTGATGTGGTTAAGATTCAGGGCTCTATTTTCAAGAATCAGTGGTGCACAGTCAAAGGCACACAGCACATGGCACTGGCGCACGGGGCGTAGCGACTGATTTTTGGTCATTTCATGGACAGAGCATGGCACTGCTGTGGAACAGCTGGAGACAGAGTGGATTAGGAGGAATACATTATCAGCAAGCATGGAAGAGGCTGGTGTCAATAATAGCCAATCACCTCTCTGACTCCCTTTTAAGAGCAGCGCACCACGGCATTGCAACAATTGGGGATTTGGTTACTAGCAGGTGACAGATACTGTATTTTTGGAGCTTATACCAATATCAGTTTTTGAAAGTAAAAAACAAAACAAAACAAAAAAAAACAAATAATCTTATAAAGGCTGATATTTTTATGCATATAACACACATTTTATTGCAATGAGTCCTGTCATCAAGTAGTTGCAATAAAGGTCTGCCATAATGCATAATGACAGTTCTATTTTTGATGGCAATCATCCACCTGGAAGACACATGCATATACAGTAAAAATGAATGGATCCTTTCACGTGTGCATCACTTGAAAAAGCCAAGAAAATAGCACAGAACATGGCTGTACCTTGGTTTGAGCACGTGGGTGAGACAAGTGCAAATCACAGTAATTCGTGACACCATCCCTGCCCTGACCTGCTTGATTGTTACTGACACACGTGCTAATGTGTCTTTCCTCCCACTTGCAGCACAGCAAAGCTTCACCAGGCATGCTCTGTTCATGCAACAGTCCACTGCAGCACGTACCATGGCATTGTTCGATATACTGTATGCTCCACTGTTGACACTGGTTGACATTTGTTTTTGCTGGTAAAAGCTTAATTTAGTGATTGATGGGTGAGTTAATGTTTTCATGTCATGTATTAACATAAATGATCCTAGAAAACTTAGAAAATAGTAGATTTACCCAAGCATATCTGTTTGCTTCACTTGGCTAGCAATTTACAGTGCAAATGCAAACATACTGTATGTTGGCCTTCAGCAAACTGTGCGCCTAAGGCTGTGCAGTTGTGCGTGAATACAGACCACCTACACAAAAATAGCATTGCCACACATTGAACAGCAGCACCAAACACATGCCATGGGCTCAGTGAAGCGGATTTCTTTGATTACAATGGCAGTGTATCCTCACAGCTGTTCTTGAGCAGACGCGTCACACTACTTAGCTGCCTGGTCGACCAGCACTGTTAGGCGTTCATGACAAGGTGTCAGGTGGCTTCAGGCCAGGAAAAAATAAAAAAGTGATTGTGAAGGAAAATGCCACTTCGCTGGTGCAATGGCCTGCCATCCACCATACGCTAAAAAAAGAGCTCTCAGTCGGTCAACCCCTCATACTACATATTACTGTACCAGATGATCTGTCCTGGCCATTGGTTCCAACCAAAACCCCCAGTTTGAGCACTCTTGTGTAAAACCAACCAAAACCCTCCCAGCTTTCGATAACAATATGGTTTGTTTAACATTACTTCCACAGCGATGACACAATATTAAACCTCATTGCCTGAGAATTTTAATTAGGAATGCAATAATAGAACGGAACAGAGAGAAAAGGTGAGAGGCTTCATCAGTGTAGTCACAGCATGTTCAGTTCCCCCCACCCCGCCCCCAAAAATGCAGTCGCTGACTCAACGCTGTCAGGCCTACAGCATCTTGTGATGAATGTAGATCCAGAGATCGTCAGGTAAGCATGGGAGGCAGCAAGCAGCATACCGGTTTAAGAGAATGAGGACTGGGGAGAAGAAAGTAGCTCTAGCAGAGTGCAGTTCTTCAGTGACAGCAGGAGTGGAGTCTCACGAGCGTGGGCTGCCATGACACTCAGCTGGCTGTGTCCAACATGGTAGTCTGGGGGATAAATCAAGACACCCATCTCTTCAGTTCAACACCTTGCTGATTTTCTTGCAGATGTGGTAGAGAGAAAAAAATGCTGGAGTTCTGGCACTTTCACACTTTGTACATTGATAAAGCATTTCAAACATTTGCTGATGCTGCTGGTTGGACACAAAAAGCTTGCGGACCCACTGACAGTCGACCTTACTGCCTATATTTAGTCCTCTCAGAGGATGTTGATATTTAAAGTTTAGTTAACTCCAATACATACCTCGCTCTATCTGACCTTTTTCTCATAAAATTTTACCTCATTGTGGCACATCTTATCTGTTGTGTTACAAAAAGCCACTACCAGTTGACTAGCTGGCAAATGCTGACATATTCTCAGCACTCCCTGCTGTCTAAGCAGTACTGTAGATCATGCATTGCTTTATAGCTTCAGAGACGGCCTTCACAAATTCCGGTCAACCCTTGACTGGAATGCTTCTCTCAGAATTAAGAAATGCAAAAAAACAGTGGTTTCTTGGTACACATAGTCCACCATAGCAAACTACTTAAAAATTTGTAGTAGTAGTTGGTGTGCAACTAACCAGGTCCATCGAAAGCCTGGAACAACACTCGCTTCAGACAATCTGACACTAATTGTTTCTGTTTCATCTCCCAGCTGCAGCTAGGTCTACCTACTTTGATGCTGAAAGAAATTTCATATCTCACTGCATGCAACAGTTCAGCTCTAATGATTTTATTTCATTTCTCCATTGAAGAAATTCACATACCTCCAGCGCTGCATCAACAGCAGGTGATAATATTACAGTCTAACTTGACTCAATCTGTCACATCCTACTTCAGTCCAATCAGTAATCCAACAATGTGGCATGTAAGTCATCTGCCTAACCCTTTAGACATCATACCCATGAACTTACACATTTCTAATTAATGCGCTAAATAGTTCTTTTCTCGCTGTATTTCATTTTTTTTTTTCCTGATTCATTCAATTGAGCAGTTTTCAAGCCACTGATAAAGTGACTATTTCAAACTACTCCCCTGAAGTCTGAAAAATGACAAAATGAGAGACCAATTTCCCATCTTGAAGCTCACTTACTTTCCCAATATCTGTGACCTCCGTGAATCTGGCTTCAGACCCGAGCACCGCACTGAGACAGCTCTAATGAGAAGTAACAAATGACCTGCTATTTTGACCGGAGCTCTGCATCAGTCCTCATTTCCCTTGTCTTAAGTGTAGCATTTGATCCAGCTGGTCGCGCTATCCTCTTGAACTGTTAAGAAAACCCTGTTGGCATCTGCAGTGCCGCTTTCAACTGGTTTTGCTCATACTTGACTGTTCACAATTTGTCATTCGAGATGGTGACTTGTCTCCCCATTCAAAGGTCTATTTCAGCAGCCCCAAGAGTTCTGTTCTGGGTGATATCTCTTCTCTTTTCACTTTACTTGGCTACCCCCTTGGTATTATATCTATGCGCTTTTGTAATACATGTGACTAGAGCACAGTTCCCTTTGGGTGTGTCTACTTTTACTCTCTGTAATTCACCCCCAGGCCTCCCCCTGATCCCTCTTGCTGTCATCCCTTCCCATCCCCTTGGAAGTACACTAACTTAACTGTAGAAATATGTGCATGTAGAGACACAAATTTGTTTTACTATTTTTTTGTTGGGTTTAATGTAAACCATGGCCAAACTCAAATTAAGAACAGCCTTGAGCGCCCAGGCACTCCAGGGTGGTATTCCACGAAGGGAGCAAAACTAAGGCTGAAGATTAGACAAAGACACATAAAACACCGATGGCTGTTAAATATGTTTTTTTTTTTTTTTTTACTATCAGGCAGTGTAACCTTTTTTAACCTCCGCTTGTTGACAGATTACATCAGGCTCTGGCTCTAACTGCAGTCTTTTTCTCCCGTGTGTCTGCTCTGTGTTCTGTTGACTTTCTTCGTCACCAGCGTGTTTTAGAAACTTGCAATGCAATGCAGTAGGATAAAAAAAAAAGAATATTAAGCTGATAGGCCCAGTAGTATGAGAAGAGACGGAGATGGAGGGAGCAGTATTGGTCGATGGAGCTAGACAGTGAATGAAGAGAGGGAGTGAAAACACCAAGACGAAATGTTTTTCAAAGGTTTGGAATCACTGCAGCCGCCAGAGGTTTTTCATCATATATAATGTCACAAAAAAATTTTAGGCTGAAAGGCTCAGTAGTTCGCAAGATGGCTGTGGACAGACACACATGCACTAACGCACAAACACATGATCCCCTCCTGGCTACACCTGGCAGAGATAAAAATGGGGGACTAACAGTGTTTTTGAGTCAGTGCAGATAAAACTAATTCAAGGGCTTAAGCTACAAAAACTCAATTCCAAAGGATACCATTAAAACTGTGGGGGCCAGATCTGTTAACATTTTGCACTGTGGCCTCAACCTCCTTTTCAAATTAAAAAGTGACTTTCGTGATCCACTATAGTGGTGCAACCGGCCTCTAGCACATACAGTTAAATAATTCATGAAACTAAAGGAATGGTTACTGCTTTTTGTGCACCTTTGCCTTCTTATATATGCATTTATTGGCGTTTCCCTCTCAAAGTGCAAAATACTTAGAGGCAATTAGGGTAATGAACCACCTATTCTGATTTGCCAAGGCTAATAGTAATCACCAGCTCACACTCTGCTGAAAACCTTGATTTAATTTCAGCACTAATGTGCGATTGCTACTGCTCCAAACAGACAACAACTACAGCGACAAGTAATGCCATCTCTCCTTTGTGTCAGCGATGGAACATTTTATTTCTTGCAGCGATAACCGTCTGAAATCATAATCTACACAGCATTTTCACACAAAGGCAACGCCTTTTGATTTTGCAGGATATAAATATGTTTGTTATTTCTTCAGCTAAAACCTCCAATTCTGCTGCTGTGAACCTCTTTTCTCTGCCTCTCCTTTTTTTTTGGTGATACCGTGCTGATTCCTGACAGCAGAATGCATGCCAAAATGTTTTTTTTTCCCCCTATTGCACTAGCCATACATGAATCAGTTAATGAATTACTAAGATGTCATGATTTCATTTTAATCCTAAAGTTCATTTTCTTTGCAGGATGGCTAATATGGCCACACCCATAAGTGCATTTCCTTGCAAAACTCTCTCAGTAAATCTGCCCCTTGGTGATCAATTTTATCTATCTATCTATCCCCGTATTCCCTGTCCTTCAGTAACCACACAAAAATGTACCCACACAATTGACTGCTGTAATGCTCTTGCTGGCCCAACTCCACTCTTTTCCATGCTATCCACAAATCACCTGCCCTAATACAAACCAGAAAACACAAGCATAATCCAGTCTTAGTCTCACTTCACTGGCTTCCTGCAAATGCACGTATCGATTATGTCCTTGCATCTCAATATATCACTTATTTTCTTCCTCCCTGTATGCCTAGTCATAGTCTCCGCTCACAGAATGCAGGACTCCTCGCTCCCCACATTTGAAAGAAAGCAGCTTGAAAACAAAGCCTTCCACAATAGGCGCTCTTCTATCTGGACAAGCTTCCCGCCTTTGTCAGGGAATCAGACACTGTCTCAGTATTTAAGTCCAGACTCAAGACGCATTTATTCAGCACAGCATACAACCTACTTAAACTCCCACCTTGTCAGCCAGTCCTTTCTCTTTTATCTGCTGCCATGCAGTGTGTCTTTCACATACTTCTGAAGATAGCCCTGGTGTTGCCCACTGCTCCCGTGTCCACTCACACACATTCAGTTGGCTTTGTGTACGCCCAGGCAAACACATGCAATATGCACAATTACATACACACGTACAAACTCTGGCCTCATTTCTTGGAGTTAGTGGTGTTCTGTGTGATGCCTCTGTCATTGTGTATTTGCTATGTACTGTGTGTGAAAATTGTGTTTGTTAAAAGTCAGTTGAATGAGTTTGAATACAGATTCAAGATTTCTTTTGGAAATGATGAAAAACATACCATTATGTTATACTTAAACATCAAATTAGTGGCATATGGTTTGTTCATTTGTAACGATAAAACAAAGGTTAAGTAAAAGCAAATGAGGTTTTTTTTTTTTTTGAAGCACAATGATAAAAACAGACAGCAGGTGAGATGGAGAGCCCACGGGGACTTGTAAAAGCCTCTCACTTCAAAATAAAAGAAATGGATTCACCAGTAAACACGACAACAAAAACACAAGATTAGAAAATATATAAATAAATAGGATAACAACGTCTAAATGACATTAAAAATAATCATGGCAGAGAAGAACAGAACAACAATACGTGCCAAGTGACAGGGGAAACAAAATAAATAAATAAACATAAATAAACAGCCTTAATACTGAGCAATGAAAGTGTTTTCATATGTCTGTGTGACACAATTTCCAGTCTGTTTAGAGGGCATTTCAGTATAAACAGAAAACATAGAAAGTAGCAAAGCAGAGGGAGTAGTGACAGCGATCACATCATGGCCAAGGCTGCGAGATGTTTGCATAACCCCCCCGGGTGTCCTGCAATAATCAATATGACTGCAACCTCTGTTACCAGACCGGCGTCAGTCCACCTCCATCTGAAACAAACACAGTTTATCGATTATGAGGCCAAATTGGGGTGAAAAGTTACGATTCTACAAGTCCACAAGGATGCCACAGCTTATACATTTTTATTGTTTGATAAAGAGCGGCTGAGTGTTTGCGGTGAAAATACGCTGATCACCATGCTGAAAATGTACACCGGCTGGAACACCCCTCGTGTTATGTGGAAAATGGTTTACTCCACCTCAGTGTCTCACAGTGTGTAAATGCCTTTTTCTGTGTGAGAAGCAGCTCTGTCACATCCGCAGCAGAGAATCACCGACCGTCAAACAAACAAAAAACTAAACATAATGACAGAAGTGATGACATCATGCCTCCTGTAGACAGATGTTTGCAGCCGTTTTCATAAGGAAAAGTGAGAGTTCAGTCCATCACTCCGTGTTTGCCGATGTTTGGCACTCTTCAAAGATTATATTCAGCACTGGAGCCATAAAAAAAAGAAAAAGAAAAGAAAAAGAAAGAAATCTTGGCATTGTGTTGTTTCAGTTGAATTTTTGGTGTAAAAAGAGCTACAATTCCACCAAGCCGAATGTCTCAGCAATTTCAAATGACAAAGTGCCAAAAGCAACTTCCTCTCAACACACACACACACACACACACACACACACACACACACACACACACACACACACACACACACACGCAGAGAGACACACACACACACCTGGTGATCATGCTCCAGCAGAAACTCCCGGAGGTGACCTTGTGTGCTGCGAGTTTATTTTGAACGCTGTAAATGTTGAAAAACCATATTTTCCACAGAGATGAAATAAATCTCAGCAGTAACAAGATTTGTCACCCGTATCATATTAACAACTATTCATTAACTTACTGTATGCTAGATAAATGCCTGTCATCAAATATTTAAATTGTGAAATATGGCTTGTGGTGGCTGATTTCTTGTGGAGCTATATAAAAAAGCGCCCTTTCTGCATTTTTATACTTTTTTTTTTTTCACTTTTAATTTGATGAGATATTAATGCAGAGAATCACACTGGAGGGGAATCATTTTCATGGCACTGTATGGCCTTATCTCACTGGCATTGGATACAGTGTTTTCTCATGGTGCATAAATGTGTATTAATTGCATTGCACAGATATAATCATTACAGTAACTCTACATTTCATTAAGTTGGAATCCTCTCATTGTGCCATATACTATATCCCGTCATAATTTAATAGGCGGCTTTACGCTTTTTCAGCAGTAAGACCCAACCAGATGCAAAGTGTTTTATCTAAAATATTTGTTTGGGTTCATTCGCTAATTGTATGTGTGTGTGTGTGTGTGTGTGTGTGTGTGTGCGAGTGCTTCACACTGTGTGTGTAAGGGCAAACATTTTGTGTGCGTGTGTGATCAGTAAAGTTAAATAATGCACTCATGAAATTCTATTTGTTATGGAGTAAAGGGCATTTTTGAATGTCGAACCACATTTTTCATACTTGGTACATATTAGTATTCAGCCGATTTTTTGTTTGTTTTGTTTCATTGTTGCTGTTACTTTGTCCTGGCTGGAAGGATAATGTTGGATGGTGTGTGTGTGTGTGCGTGTGTGTGTGTGTGTGTGTGTGTGTGTGCATAGACAGTCAAAGTGGCACCAGGCACCATCGGTGTCCACTGTCATTATTAACTGGCTAATTGGTTATGGTTTGGTCCATGGTTACCCAAGGCAATTAAAAGTCCCTTTAGACTTCTGCTCGGATGGGTGTGTGATTAGCTTATCATTATCTTATATAAGCAATGTCCCTTCTGTCTCAAGCCTCTCTCCTTAGCGAGATCAGTTGTTTATGTTTCAGACGCACAGCATCAGAGTATTAATTAAAATGTTAAAAGTTTTTGGAGACTCTTGCCATTTTCAAGCACAGCAATTTTGTCTCTAAATCTCAGCAACTTGACCACTATACTTTATACTTTGTCTGGTTCCTTTGTCTTGATGTCTACAAGAGTGATGGGCACATTCAAACGCAATCTGCCTTTGGTCCAGTGTGTGTTCTTCTGATAATATCTATCTAATCTTCTCCTCAGATCCAGTCCATTTCTCATGTGCTGTCTCTGGAATTCCTTTTAAAATGAAAATGCTGTAGCAAAGATTAGTCGGCGCTTTTTTTTTTTTTTTTCTGTTATGGTGAGGAGGCTTGTGTAAATGATTGGTAATATCCTATCCTGTCCCATCGCACCGCTTGGATAATCAGAATCAGAGTCAGACTTTAAATTATCAATAATCTCTTAGGTGAACTGTAGACTTGATTCGAGGTCATGAATTCTTCCTGTAATTTCATCAGTCTTATGATAAAGGAGTCCATTAAGATTGGATGATACCTGTTATTTTTGTTCTTGTTGCTGTATTAGCTGTTTGTAAAAAGACCTCTGTTGATGCAGTAAGTCATGTACCTGAGAAATGGTGTTTGAATCTTCATTACTTTTACCTGCCTTTGGTACCATGATTTATAACTCACTTAGGTCCAAGTCAGAGAACTCCAGACCTGCAGGGGATAACATAACCAATTCTTCCGTAGGAAATGAAAATAATGAAAAAAAAAAAAAAAAAAAGAATTCTCTCTTTCGGGACAAGACAAACATACCTGGGTCTCAAACAGAGAACCTCAGCCAGGGTGTCAACATACTTTGTAGGAAAGTTGCACAAATAGTCTGCTTCAGTCAAGTATGAAAACACCAAAACGTGACCAAATTCCCAACCAGCAAGTCAAGCTTAGGACTGTACATCTTTCCCTCGTATGTGTGAAAGAAAATAATGTGGAACAGCGAACAGGAAAAACCGGAAGCAAATGCAAATGGATGGGCCGAGGGTCCGCTTCTGCAAAATACAATGATTGTAACATTTTACAATAGCTGAAGTTTTATTCCTTAACCAGCTATGAAATAATGATGAACCATGAAGTACCCACAGGAAATATAAAAAAGTAAAAAGTAATAGAAGTAATAAATGACTCATCATAATACATACTTGGTTTCTGCAGGGTACTCCAGGAAATAAGATGGACTTCAGACTATCCTGACATATAACAAGGTTAGGTAAAATACCAGATAAAATTATGTATATGAAACTCTTGTCAGAATACTGTTGCTGTTATCTATTGTGTACCTCAGTAAGTTCATTAGTTTTACTTCTGCTTTGCTTCTGCTTTCCGATCTTTCAAACGGGCTTGACATGAGGCAGATCTTACAGAAAAATTATGTTATTTCATTGTCATAGTCCTCTTGCCTCTCTAAATATTTAAAGTCTGCTGTGCAACTTGACATTAGAGGCGGCGAACCGTTTTGCAAATGAGGAGCAAATAATGTCTGACTCCATTCACAGGGCATTTTTTTAAGATTAGAAATGCAAAGGAAAACATCAGTCCTTATGCATAATGAACAGTTTCAGCTTTAGATTACAGGCTGCAAAAAAACCTGCTTTACAGATCTTAACAAATACACTTACATTTAAAATGCAATAAAACGTGAGGACAATCCAGCACCACAGTTTCAAAATTCATAAATAATCCATGAAACATTTAAGCATTGCATGGTAATGATTAAGATTTTTTTTTTTTTTTTTTTTTTACATCATTAATAAAAAATAATAACAACTTCATGTGCTCCTAACTATGCATCTAATATTGTTAATGATGATGAATAAGATATTAAATTTGAATCAGTGTCATTACTGTTGATGTTGTATTCATTTACACATTTTGTAAGTAACCTATTAGTGTTATTTAATATTAACTGATATATTCTTAAGGTTTCTACACTTGCTTTATTCTCAAGTGTTACCTCAGTATCTCTGTCTGACTTGAAGGCAGATACTTCACAGTCTGGGAGGAGCTGATGACTAATCAGGAAAGTGACAAGATTGAGAACTACTTTTAGGACCTCATCTGTGGAGAGGAGAGAGATAAGTTAAAGCAAAGTCAGTGAGGTGAGAGGAGGAAGTTGGGAGGGAGAAGCGCGGACAGGGCTACTGCACAGTTAAGAGGAACAGCTTCAAATATTGTCTTCCGTCTCGTCAAAGTAGGTGACAGAATCCTCAGAGGTAAGAGGGGAGGGGAGGCGGGAGAAGAGGGGAGCTGAGGAGGGAAGAAGATAGAGATTTATTTGCTTATAGGGTAGAAGCATGGGATTGGAATTTCAGAAAGAGGTTGTTTCAGCAGCCGAAACCGACTCAGATAAGAGGGTGAGGAGCAATGGAACTTGAGAAAGGTCATCAGACAAGCCAGATTTGAGCCACTTCCCTTTCAGCATCCTGAAGTCTTATTCGCCCAATTCACAAGGCTTCAGACAGCCAGAAGGCAGGTGGATTGACAGGCGGGACTAGAAGAAAGTGAGCAGAAAAGGTCAAAGGAAGGTGAGAGGGCAGATAGAAATATGGATGTGGTTAAGTCGGTTTATAAAGAAGGTGTCAAGCGAAGGGAGCGAGGATGGAGTGAACAAGGATGAAAGATGCTATATGTTGGCCACGATTTACACTGAACCTGATGTATCTTTAGCTTAACTTGGCCAAAAAAATGAAGCCACAGCATATTGAATATTGCATGCTGTGAAACTGCTTTGAGAAAAATCAAATCTGCCCACCGTCGCAATGGAAATCTATACAGCCATGCATTTAAAATTGCAGAAGGTCTAAGAAATTTTTCAGCCATTGATAGTATCGCATTAAAGGGGTAAACCACTCAACTTAAGGATTCATATGTTATTTATATGTTCTACTTCAGTCCAGTCAGTATCTCAACCTGTAATTTAATCACAACTTAAGCTGCTGCTTTGTTGTTGTTGTTTTTCGAAAGCAGTTTTGTTTTTAGCAAGCTACTCACTAAGACTGTATCTATCCCTAAAACTACACAAAATTTTTCGTTGCAAGTTCCAAAACATGTTTTCTCTACTAGTCAATAATTTATGCTGTAAATAAAATGGAGAAAAACATAAAAAAGATGTGTGGTTGCTCTATATGAGCAAACAAAGATCAAGAATGTGTCGGGTGCTCTTGGAAACAGAGTGGTTAAGAGGCCGATCTGACCGAATGTCGAAACATTTTGGCTTTTTTTTTTTTTTTTTTAATGATTTAGCCACTACAATAACCACTACAATAAAGACTTTTTAATATTTCATTCCTCTTTGTCTCATTTCCTGATATATGGGGTGCCTGAATCGCCCTCTTAAGTAACTGAGATGGATTTGAAAACGATTGTGATCAAAGCCTTACTCACCTGATGGCACTGTCGCCTCTACAACTTATATGCTCCTGCTTTCTTCCAGGCATGTTAGAGGGTGTATTCTTTCAGGAATGTGTTGAACATATGTTTCAGATGTTGCCTTGTCTCTTATAGCATTTGCCAAAGAATTCCTACACACGGCCGATATCAAAGCTCTCTACCATCCATTGTCATTCTATCCACCCAGCTGAGAGGACAGATCGTAACTCATCTCTCAGTGTGATGAAATGCTATGTATTTTGGACTTATTCCAACTGAGTAAAGCCAAAAAGTATGCTTCAAGGAATGAGTGCACCACTGGTTTTAGTTGCATGAATAATATAAATGAGGCTATAACATTTTAATGATTTAAAAGAACCCAACAGAAATTAGAAAAAGAGCACACACTGAAGGAGATTCTGGTCATTTGCCAAACCCAAGACTTGAAAAGGGGAAAGCAGCATATTAATCACATGAAGGCAAGATGGGATTGCTGGAATTTTCTATTTGTGTTCCTCTTGGGCACATAAAACCATCGCTGTGATTATATTCAGTACTTCCTGTTTGGAGTGTTTGCTTGATTGCCCATTCTTGCTGTCTCCAAAAATATCTGTGCATATATCACATAAAGAACTGTAAGCAGCTGTAATAGGGCAACCCAAAACTCACACTTCCCTTAGTGTTTGTAGTTAGCCAGAAGGAACACGGTCTCTGTGGCTATGCTGAGTCTGTTGCTAATGAGTCTCCTCAAAGATATGTGTACCTAAATGTTCCCTTTTACATCCTACTCACTTATTTCCATAATTGCATGAGCAGTAAATATTTGATCACATTTACACCTCCATCAGTCAAGGGAGCAAGGAAAGCTAAATGCTTAGAGAGGGAGTCCTTTAACTGGAGGAACCGGGTTCAGCCTCTCATGTTTGCGAGAATCTGCCCTGCTGAGGTCCTGCTGATGTCCCTGTGGGGATCAATAAAGTGCCAAATTATTATTTTGCCATTTTATCATTGAAGTGAAGTGTCAAGTGACGTGATTGACTGATGGGGGTGATTAAACTCACGACAATGAGACCTGAAGATGCTAAATCACAGCCTGATCGCAGCGCTGTTCAGTGTCCGTGTTTGTGGGTGCCGCACATAGGTGCTCTCAAAATGGAGCAGATTGATAAAATCAGGTGGGGGGAAAAAAAGCCACATATCCTTTGGCACAGTGTGTAATTGCACCAGTTACATGCATCTTAATGTGAAAGGTTAGGAGTAACAAAAAAGGCAATTAGCTCTCTTAAGCCATTTTACAAAAATTCCCCTGAGACATGGTAAACAAACAAAAAGGCCAACCATTTCCCCCAACCAGGCTCTCAGCACATGCATATTTAAGGCTTGAGTCAAAAGCAGCAACAACATTGAGCTTACAATCTCAGGAGAGCACAAAAGACTCCAAATTGCACACTTTACATTTGTTTCTCTCTGTGGTAAAATGCTTTCACATTGTCATCCTCACAATGGATCTATAAATGGAGTCTTCATGTTTATGGTGGGACTATATAAATGTAGAAATCCTGTTTTCATGGGCCCCTCCTCTTTTTGTTTCTGCTGCTACCATTAGCTGTTACCCTGTTTTTAAATTGATGCTGTGGTGAGATGCAGTGACTTTATTTGTGGCTCCAAGTTACTTTATCACCCACCATTAGTGCTAGTGTCCTGCATTACAGCCATGTTAGTTACAGATCAATACTGTACAGGAGAGTGTGCAGGGACCACAGAGACGTCCTTGATCCTTACCATAAATTTGCGTGACATAGCAAGGTTAGTGCTGCTTACTGTGGCCAATAAACCAATGAGTGATATTTCATATGCCAAAATGATCCACCAAACATGAGCTTCAGTAAGACACTTGCTGGTCCATTTTGCTCATAGTAGTTTTTGTAAACACATTTGGATCACTCATGTTACCATGCTCTGATTCTGATAAATGAATTTAATATTTTATATTGCATATATGTACTTGACTTGGTTTATATGGCTGTAAATATTTAGTTTTGTGCCTGTATTGTTTTCCCACAGCATCTTATCTTATGTGCTAAATTGCATCCAGATAATACTATTCCAATCATAATGCAACTTTGGCCACTTCCGTATCTGTTTTTAGGATCTGGCATGAATGTGAGCAAAATTTGATTTTTTTTTATGCATCCAGATAGCTCATTAAATGCATCTTGGCATGAAATTGTGAAAAAAGTAACACTGGAAGAAATCATAATGTACCCATAGGCTTTGTGAGGAACTTCCACTCAATGTAATTATCCTCATTTTCTCTGAGATTGCTCACTGGCTCCTCTTTCCTGTGCTTGAAAGCCTGATATTGAGGTTAGCCTCAGCCAGGTCCGACCCCAGTCTACAATTGTCAAACTAGCTGAAAATACAGTTCCACTTTGGTTAAGCAAGACATATCACAGCCCGGCTTTTCTCTGTTGTCAATCAGGGGCAGGGCAGGGGTTGTCATTTCAATGAATTTGGGACAGGAAGGGAGATGCTTATCTTAATCTGCTTTGAGGAAGTATTAAAATAGAACAGAGTTTCCCATTGCATTGAAAATTGACCCTAAAATCTATAACTTCAAAGTCACATTTGTGACAAGATCCCTTTGTCGTACAACTGAGCAGAACTACCTAGTGACACTCATTGTCTTTAAAATTAATGCTGGCTGCGAGCAACAGTGATATTCGACTTATTTCCCATGACTGGTGTCAGTGTGATGTGAGATAGAGATAAAAGGGATGCCGGCACCGAAGCTGCGCTGGAGGGTAGTTTCAAAAAACAAAAAATACACCATGCCTGCCGGAGAAATTCTTCATCTGTATATTGCATTACGTAAAATCTTTGTCAGAGTTCATCCTCCATCGTTATGTAATCTGGCACTATCTGCTGGCAGTCCCGCTTCCTTGTCCTATGGCTTCATGCTGTGAGCCGGCCTGGACACAGAACTGAAAAGATACTCTTGTTAATCCACTGTGAGTTGCAGACTCCAAGTTAACAGCATATTTAAATTCAAAGTATGAAAGAACTGTAGATAATGCTGAAATATTTCACTGTTAAATATAATGACTGTCAAACATTGCTTCATTAGGCTTTATCGCTTCTTTGGGAGTCTTGCTTTCACTTTGTGTTTTGTATTGTGAGCTTACTTTGGCCACCAGCAGGAAGGATTATGTCAATTATTCAAGTGTCATAACTTTTAAACTATAGCATTGTAGATTTCACATTATTACAAAGGTTTCCGTGGTTCACATTGTCCTTTTTGATCGCTGATTACCACCTAAAAATCTAAAGTATATTCCTGTGGGATTATATTCACTATAAAGTTTCAATATTTTCCTGACAGTGCTTTAAGAAATATATGCTTTTGTTCTTTGTTCTCAACACCATAAAGGAGTGACTCACGCTTAAGAAACAATATACAGCTTGACTAAAACATGGACCAGAGCTTCCATTACTCCTTTAAGGTGGATGAGTAGATCATTGCATTGACATGATAATTGCCATTTGAGCGTCACTTTAAATTTTAGGCCCTGTTCAATTCATTTCATGGACAGCTTTTCAATCTTACAACATGTGACTTGCCTAAATGGAATAGTAATTGGTTCTATTGTGCCATATTCACACCCAACATGAAGGCCTCAGTGGTCTAAAAACTCTCTCTGAGAACTCAGAGTCTTCAAAATGAATTCCTGTTTTTACCATTTTGCTTTTAAGTGCTTCTCAAAAACGAGCTCTGTGCTGTGACCTTCTCGCATTCATCTGTGTACTGTTTCCATGCTACACTAATTTCTTTGTTTTCATCCAATTTCAAACTTACCTCAAAGAAAATTTCATAGATTTGGACCGGGTGTAAAATAAAACTGAAAGTGTAAAGTATCCAGAATCATTCCCTGAGCAGCAGATGGGCTCTTACTTTGTGATTTTCCCCACAGCTGTCCATTAGAAGTGGTATGAAGAGTAATCATTTATCAATTCAGCACTGAGTAATTTCCTAAAATGGCTGTTAACCTGGGTGTCAGGTAGACAAGCTTTTCTGTCTAGTCTCCCTGTACCGCGAACTGTGACTGCATAAATTGAGTCACGGGTTTATTATAGACATCTTAGTTCTAGCTTTAGGACTGTAAGCCAAGAATGGTTGCTATGGTGCATATTTTCCTCTTCATTTGAATCTAATGTGCCTTGCCTAGTCATTTGGGTAAATGTGAAAAGGAAGCGCATTTCCCATCTCTGCTGAAAACAAAACATATAATTTGGAAGAGACTTCATTTTGCATGAGGCCTTATACCCTTTGTACAAGAACAGCATGGGTGTAAAATTGTATAATCCATCATCAAGTCTAATGATGTATGTCCATACAGGAGGCATGGCAACACTTACTAAGGCATTTATTAGCTATCTTCATCTCTAATTTCGTTTTGATGTAAATATCTTGTGTAGAACTGGGAAAGAGATGAGAGGAGTATGTGTGTGTGCGTGCTTGTGTGGACACAGTAAATGCCTGTTTGTCGAGCTTACAGTGAGCATTGGCCAAACACACAGATACACTGCCAACAATCCTAAGAGTACCTTAAAATTCCCTCACCCACTCCCCTCCTTAAGATGACAGCAGCACCAAAATACAAAGTTTCTCACTTATTTGTAAGAGTAAGGGAAAGGCTTAGCTCCAAAACAAATGATTCCTCCAAATCAAGTTCAAGGTTTTTCTTTCTGCTGAATTTACATGGAGCCACATGCGGTTCCTTCAATCTACTGACAGCAGTTTGGGCTTAAATTAATGGCACAAGTGAGGCCCCTCCAGACACCAGAGAGGTTCAGTGACTCGTCTTTAAACATTCATGTGTTCCCAAAAACTATTTTCTCTGTCTAATCTGAGGGCGTTAGCTGCAGTGTAAATTATTCAGGTGCAGGCTACCTGCTGGTGAAAGGAAGGTCAGAGTGTGAGGAGGGAGGAGATCAGTCACAATGGGCCTGGGCACGTGAACCCATACAAATCAACATGCACACTGAAGTATACATGCACGCAGGTGCAGACAAACAACTTCAGCAACATGGTTGTAGCAGTATCTATGTGCATGTTTGACTGCCTGTCTGTTTGCCCAAATGTGTGTGTGTATGTGTGTGTGTGTGTGTGTGTGTGTGTGTGTGTGTTCATGCGCACATGCGTCTATGTGTGTTTGAGGTGTGGAGGTATATATAGGTATCGATGTAGATATAGATATACAGATAGATATTGATATATAGATATATCTATAGATATATAGATAGATATATACAGTGTATGTATTATGCTAAACATTATTAAATCATAAACAAATACCAAACTCATCAATATGCATTTTTGTTTAATATATAGCTTTAGATATAGATAGATATAGATATGCTACCTCTTCTAGTTCCCTTTTTGCTCTTTTTCATATTTCTCCTTCAAAATAAGTGTTAGATTATGTTTTTTTTTTCAACATAAAACATTGTATTAACTAATTATTCAACAATTTATTCAGTGTTTTATGTAAATGATAGATTTTTATAATTAATTAAGGCAGATTTAATTTGTTGATCAAATTCCAGGGCTCAAATGATAATATCAAAGCAAATGTTTATGCAAATTTAAGTTGCATGAACATAAATGGCTAAAAAAAAAAAAACATGTTGATGCATCTTCTGGTTTGAGCTTTACAGCCGTTCTCTTTCAAGTTTTCTGGTCCTTGGCTGAGTATGGACTCTATAACAATCACTAATGCCCGTGGACGGTTCTTGAGTGCATTTATGGAGGAAGATAGTCCATCTATGGGCTATTTAAGCTGCAGTGAGTCAGTCATTACACTTGAAATATTGCTCTGATCCCTCTCCATTTATTAATCATTCAGTTGGGCCGGTTATAGTTTCTAATGATGCCGGACTCTCCTTGTTACTTTATTTGGTGGATCACTTTCCAAACTGTCACAGTGGGAGTGTGCCATGCTTGATGAAGGGGCTCAGGGTTTTTCCATCCTGAGTGCTTGCGGGCAAGAGGATGTGTTGTGCTGATAAGAGGCATACCTGGGATGTCCTGAACACACCAGGTCAAGTGAGGACACGTGAGTGTTATCAGCAGGACAAGAGGAGTTATCTCGGAGGTGCTGCAATTAATCAAACAAATCAGCCCTCCAAAATAGGGACTTCTGATTAACACTGCTGCTATTATTTTGTCATGATAAACCTCAATATTCTCAAGCTTTGACCTGAAGTTGTGCAGCAATTATTAGCAGATATACTGTGTCAGCTTTTCTTCACATGCCCCCACTTATGTTTTTTTTTGTCTACATCTGCTTGTTTTGGTTTTAAATAGCAGTTACATTGTCCTCAGTTGAATCCTCTAGCCCGTTCTTCTCAGTTATAGTTTCCATGCTATTTACAAACTATTTTGATTTATTTTCCCCGCACCTGTTTTCTCAAAATGAGCTCTGGCAAGAATATTTTTCCTTTTTTCTCTTGGTCTGTCATGTCTTGAATGCAGTCCACTTAACTTATTCAGAAGCACAGACAATCAGTGTGGTAGGTGTTAATTATGCAACTCTTAATTAGCATAATGATGTCATTGGCTATCACCTGTGCCACTGTTCGGAGAAGGGAAACGGTAATGTGATTCATGCAATTACTGCCGCGGCAACTTCATGAATCAGCTCTAATTAACAGGTGGAGGATTTTTCATGACAGAATGCAGTTACAGTTGTGTTTTATTAATAACCTCCATTGTCGTTAACATAATGTTCAAGAGAATAAAAGCCAGACTAAGATGGTTAAACCAGCTTACTGGTTGCTACTAGCCCGCATTCTTTGCAGCTAATTTATAAACTATGCCTGTGGCTGTGTCCAAAGTATGAGGCAGCTGCCTGCTGCCTGTTTACTGACACAGAGCTCAGAGCAGGACACATTTTTCTATGAAGGTGCCACTAAAGGAGGCTGGCTGTGGACAGGTGCCAAAATGTCACACTTCATTAACACAGGTTATTGTTTACTACTAGACATTATTACCTTGGTTGCTCAGAAATATTGTACAAATAAATTCAAATTGCATAAGCAAAAAGTTCCAGAATTGATAGCAAATTATTTAGGTCAGCATCTGATTTTAGCTTGTGCACATATTTAATGACTAAACTGAGTGTTTTTCCAAAGATAATAAATAGAAGTAAAAACAGTGAAGAATAACTTTGTAGTAGGTAGTTTGACGGTTACCCATTTTATTCTGACAGGTTTTGTTTGTCTGTTTGTTTGTTGGTTTTTTGGTGTGACAGTTAATAACCTCTTTTTCATCTGAGTGAGCCACACAGGATTGTGGGAGATCTTTGCCCACAGAGGGTACATCTGTGCTGCCCTTCAGAAAGCGGCCAAACAGAGGCACCTGAGTAGGCAGCAGTTTACTCAAACGTTCGATCTTGACGTGACTCGATGCCGTCCACCTCCGAGGGCTGCTTCATCAAGCAGGAATGTTGACGTTTCTGACATATGCGTGCATTTCAGGTTCTTTAAGCACAACAAGAAGGCCATCAGTCAGATTAATTATCACAACATGGGACCACATGTAGAATAATCAATACTTACATTCTGTACGCTGATGGTTTTAACATGTAAAGGGACAAGAATCATTAGCACAATTGAAATATATGTGAGATTAAGCTGCCAAACTACTTGGTGAGCACTCCAATGTGTTTTTGTCAGAGTGCTTTGGCAGAGCATTGATTGGCTTTCAGAGTATTTACATTGAGAGTTTTTGTGAGAATTATTTGTAAATTTCTGCTCCAAAATGAAAGCTCATTCCAGCAGTCCCTTGTTTCTGATTTGTTGTCTGCTTTTTGGCAGAGGGATGCTAGCCTAGTTTGTTAAACTCCTGTGAATAGAAGGATATTTTGGGTCATCTGAATTAGCTGAAAGTATAAGCACAATCTGCTTGCATTACATTAAGCTAAGTTAACCCATGAATAATCACACTGCTGCTTAAATGAGGTTTAATCTGCTTTCATGGCATCAGTCCCTTGGTTTCAAACCATGCCAGAGGGATCCCCAGTTTGCATCTATTAATCTGATCATTAGTAGCTCCTCAAATCTAACATCACTAATTTGCATAAAGCTGATTTTCATGTAATATTGATCAGAGGCTTCATTCTTTCTCATAACCTGAAAGACTACTGTTGTCTCTCTAATAAGTTGCTGATAGAATGACTGTACATTTTACATTGATTCACTGTACAGGATGCAGATATGCATGGTGGATGTGTTAAATCAGGGGACAGGAAATAGATTTTGACTTTGAGGAAATTATCCTCTCCGGAACATTAACGCAGCACCTGCTTCTGTAAACTCAAGCTGCACACGTGGAAATGCCATGGTACTATTCCTCAGATATGGCCCTGCAGACTTGTGAGTGTGTAATGGAAATTAATTTTCACTCCAGCATCACATAAGTATGAGGAGTTTTCTGTGCCATGGTAAAAATACCAGTAATAACCACTTCAGTGATTAGTCTTGATTCATTAATAGACTGAATAAAAAAAAATACATATAATTTATGTTTAGTTAAATCAAAATAAATTTAAATAATAAAACAAAGACATATACAATTGTTTGTAAAACAATTTATAAACAGTTATTAATTGGGCTACTTAATGATCCCGTTTATAATTTGTTTTTTTTGTTTTGTTTTTTTTTGTTTTAAATCAGTGCATAGATCAATTTATAACTGAAATATATAACAAAGTTGTCTCATAAGAAATGATGTTAGAAAAATAAAGGCTGATCTAAAAATAAAATGTGAGCTGTTGCTCAAGCAGGAAGTGTAAGTGATAAAGCAAGACATTAATTTTGAGGAAGAAAATAAATAGGAAAACATGTGACTGGAATGACAAAAAGTTAAATTTAATCTTTTTTTATTGTTTTGTGAATTGTTTTATTCATTGAATTAAATTTATTCAGTGAAACTGAATTACCAAATTCAGTTGTGATTGTTTCATTTAATTACCACTGACTCATTTAATTGCCATTTCATCAATTGTTTAATAAGCAGCATTACTTTTTCTTTAATTCATAAAAAGATAGAAGCACCGTTATGCTACTTGAAGGTGCTGATCCTGGATCACCTCTCTGAATCATGTATAATTAAAAGATACTGCAATGAGACCAGTGTAGTGTGTATTGTAGTATTTCTTTAATTGCCTCTTCAATTAATCACTCCTTATCATCTCTTCATTCATTAGCACAATAAAATATTGGACCTGCATTTGGGACCTGTTAGCATTACCCGCAACAGAAGATATGTTTTATATAGTTTTAACCAGTATTACTCTGAATTGGCTCCTCTGGGCCAGAGTAAACAGATTCAAGTGCCTTAGGGATTTATGTCTTAGGCCATATCCACGCTGCGCCGGGTAAAAATGGCATTTTGGTGTTCCATCCCCTCTACACCACACTGGCATTTTGGATCTGCCACACTGAAACACCACCAAAATGGCCCGAGGCAGTGGGCTACATCACTTAACCATCCTATATCAGCATTTTCAAAAAGCTCCATTTTCCCCATCCACTCAACAAGACTGGCACTTTCAAATTCACATACTTTGGAGAGGATTTTTGGAAAGTGCCGACTTAATGTGGATGGAAGGCCAAAATCGAGAAAAAAACAAGACGCAATTTCAAAATGACCCAGCTTAGTGTGGACATGGCCTAAGTCTGCTGTACTGACAGCATGGTTATGTGCTGCCAGCCCAACAGTGTTAATGATACACTATTACACAGCAGTTAGATCCAACCGAGTGATTTGATTGGACAAGAGGGATTCCATGAGTGCTGATATTCAGTACAACAGCACTCTATGTATTACCCTGCTTTACAAGTGTTCAGTAATACCTGTTAACTGTATTAACTGCCGTGATCTACTCTGTAACAAACTTTGCAATACGACAGCACAAAGATGGACGCATGTTCAAAAGTAACATCAGAGTTAAATTATGAATGGTCATCAGAAGAAGACGAGGGGGAGGAGAGAAGCTTGGATATGACTGTTTCTTGTGTTTTTTCCCACACTGATGATGAGGGTTAGGAAGCACTGCCTTACAGGTCAGTTTCTGGACAACAAAGTACCTTATGACAACATAGCTTGTGTAAATGTGTGTGTCTGTCTGTGTGTTTGTGTGTGTGTAGGCATGCCTTGCTGGTGACTTTGTCGGACTGCACCAAAGGAGTGAGATTAAGAGTGTCCATGGCATTATCTCTGAACATCATCCAAGTAATCCTAGTAACGGCCCAATGTGTGATTTGCATTACAAAGTGGTGAGAAGATAAACTATCACTGAATAACAAAGGAGGATAGGATATGTAATTACCCTTTATGTTGTGTAGCTCAGTGGAGATGTATCAGGAAATCTTCTCTTTATTTTGAAATCGGGCTGACTTTGAAGGTGTCTGATATCTGAACGGATTTTAGAAATTTAACATGCAGTTTCACTGTTTGAAGTGAGGGTATTAGGTTTTTATCAGTTTAATGGATTGTTTGGCCCACATACCTCAATGGTATCAGGGACTGATATTGTTTGTGGCTTCGCAATAACATTTTTACTGCTTGATTTTGAATCCAAGTTCATGCTATTGCTCTTCACAGTTGCTTGAGTCTCTGTGCTAGTTATACAATGAGAGCATTTAGGACTATCAAATTGTTGGGTCTGATTGTCCAGGTTGCAGCTTTGGGAGAAGTAAATAGATGACATTTTATCTTCCTTCAAAACTATCAATGAGCAAAGCACCTATCTCCATATGCTCCATGCAGTGGAGTTGTTCAGTGGCCATCAGTGAAATACTGTGATTGCACTGATAACCTATCCAGGTAATGAATGATTTTCTTGTCAAGGCAGTGAAAATGAATTTAAGTCAAATCAAATTAGATTAAATTAAGTTCTACAGACCCATCCGATGTGCCACTGCTTTTGTCATTTCCATGCTTGTTCACAGCTGATGGTTCTCCATGACAGAAATCACAAATTACCTCCCCTTGCATGAATGGACATCCTCTGTAGATGTGTGTGGGGAATAGGACTCTGTGTCCCCAACAGAACTAAGTTTAAAGCGCTGTCAAAAACAAAGTATCTCTCAAATGTGACGGCTCACACTTTCCTGACAGCCGTACACGGCTCTTTCTCACGCCGTCTCAAACTGGGTCTGTGTCCTGGATTCACCTGGCATTCAACATGGTGCACAGCCAATCAGGACCTAGCAGTACAGATACAAGTAATCACAGCACAAATCTGTCAGAGGACGACTATGGTCCACCACTGGTTTTCTTTTGTGTGCCGCAGACTCACCAACAGGAGGCCTTTGATCCCTCACTTGTTCTATTAGACCTGGCTGAGGACACACAACCTCATTAGGGCTGCTGCTTTGAGCAATGGCACTATGTAAAATCAATATGGAAGACAAGGCATGCCAAATTACCCCTGTTTTGGCTTATATTTGCAACACTTCTTCGTTTCTCCTAAATTGAGCAGCGAGAAACAGATTTGAAGACTTCAGCCGTTGCTTTGCTAATTGATTTGTTTAGATTAATCAGTAGATAAAATGTGATTTATGTATTAACTAATCTGAAGCCAAAGATAGACTCAACAACACCTACTGACCGAAGTGCCATCGAGGTAGTGTGCTAATTGAGTAGGGATACTTGACACTCACTTCTTGACTGGAAAAGCTGTTGTTGGGCTATCATGATCATTCTTGGCTGGTTTCTCAGGGTTGTTGAAAGCCATTCTGGCAATTGTATGATGTCGCAAAATGAAGGAGAACAAAAACTAAATAAAAAAACAGGGCTTCACCACAGAAATATCTCTGGAAAGCAATGAACTTCTCAAACTGATTATAGGCTATATAGCAGTGTAGGAGTACAGAAGGGTGGACTTCTCCTGTAACAGTTTGCAAAGCAGCTTTTAGATCTGACCTTTCTGCAGCAGTTGCATGACAGTTTAAAGTCACCCAGTAGACTATCTCCATCTTCCAAACAGAGCACTGTAAAGCTGGTGCCCATGAATTCTTAATATATCAAATATTTCTAACTCACACACTTGAACACACAGACCAGGCTCAAGCAGATCAGCAAAGAGGTAATACATGTTTACACTGCGTACTCTCAGCACATCTATGCTCAATGGAAATGTAATTATAAGATGCCCCATTGTTCGTGGCGTGAATAGATGTCCTTGCGCAAGCATTAGAAAAAGTTTTTCATTCTAAAAACTTTTTTCTTTTTCGCTTTGCTTATTACAGGAATTACACACAAATTGGCACTGGCACAGCAATAAATTATGGTATACAGTAGATATGTTTGAAAACTGGAGGTCAAACCATTTTTCATCACGCATCTTTGAAGACCCCCGTTGCTATAGTTAATTTGTGTCGTAACTTAAAACTGTCAAACAATACGTCTCTTTCATAGCTACTACTGTTAACTGTAGTCATTTAGATAGACAAAGGTCTGCGCACTGCAGCTCCATTCACGGTAATTTATTCAATTTCTTGTCTGAATAAACTGCACTGAAGGGAGCTACAGTGTGCAGACCTTCGTCTGTCTCCAGTGTTGTTTTTAATGGGTCCAGCACCTGACTCAAAGTTATGCGACGTGTGTGTCTCCTCCACTTTGTTCAGCTGTAGTCATTTGTATTCTGTAAGATGTGAGCTGAGAGTTCTGCCAATGTTTTGATAAAAGAGAATAAAATGCATTAAAAAAAAAATAAATCCATCAACCCATACCGGCGGCATTAGATCCAGAAACCACAGCACAAAGCCTGCAGTTCAGTTCACCACATCTTACTCAAAGTGCGCATTTGCTCTTTTCCTTCATTTTGATGAGAACAGCAATCATGATAGCACCACTGAATGTCAACGAGTCGGGAAAACCGTGTTCCCTAGTTCCCTTAGCAGAGAGCGCCGTCGTTGTACAGATCAGCCACGTGACAAGGTGCTGTGACTCATTTCCACCTCACTGGCATTAATGAGCAGTGCCCTTTCTGCTGGCAAGCACAGTGTGGGAGCAGGCGGGCTGGCTTGACAGTGTGATAAGAAGGAGGGAGCGAGATGGCTCTTGCTGCTTTCATGAGAGAGAAGTCAAGAGAGGAATACATTCACAGACCCAGTCCTGCTCAGATAATTGCCTTGATAAAGCTCATTCGAGGTTGCTTTGCTTACAGTTACTTTTGTGCAAGGAACACCATGATCGGATACTTTCATAGATCATAAGATGCATTTTCTATGATAGAGATTTTTCTTTGCTTGCTCTCTATCAATGTGTTTTTTTCCTAATATTTCCAAATCATTTGCCTGACCTTGCAATAGGTGCTTTTCACACAAAGGAAAATACTGAGTCAAAAAGTTAGTTGAGGACACTGATGCCCCATGTTCCTCTGATTCAGCACACAGAATTACAAAGATCTCCAAAGACCCAAAGATCAGAACAAGCTGTTTTAAATGGTCCTTCCTTCCCTCAGCTATCCGTCTGCTTAACTCACCATCAAGGCATGGCTGAGGATCATTGGAGAACTGTTTTTGTATCATGCTCCTCTGCACTTTTTGGCACTTTCACTTTGTGGTATTTTAATGATATTTTACTGGTATTTTACTGGCATTTATTGGCACTGTAGTCATGCATGGAAGGTTGTTTTCTAGTTTTCTTGTTTTGGTTTGGTTTTATGTCCATGTTTGTCTGTATTGGTCCTTGCGTTCTAGGTTGCTGCACCCAAATTGCCCTCAGGAAATGAATAAAGTCTGAGCTGAACTACTGGAGCAGCTGGGTACCAAAGTAACCATGAATCAGACATAAAGTTGCTTTTTTTGGATGGGGGTGGGTTGTTTATTTGATTTTTGATGTTTTTTGAGTTTTGATGCAGGCTACATATTTGTCAAAAATTCTGGTATTATTTGGCCATCCTCAGATATAGTTTGGATCCGATTTGTTTGTTTGTGTGTCTGCTGTCTGCTCATTAAATTGCCCCATGGGGACATTACAGATTTACTCTGCTGCACTGGATCTGGAGCTCCCCAGTGGTTCTTGAGGGGCTTCCAGGGGGTCTTTAGCAAACTGAGGAACTGTTTAATTTCACTATAATTTCTCACCACTTTCCATCTATTTGTCAGTGTTCAAGTAAGACATTTCAACAATGTAATACTAAACACACACAAAAAAAGATCTTTTAATGTCAGGGTCCACGGGGCAAGGACAACTGGGGGTCTGTAACTTACTGAAAGTCAGTTTGGTAAAAAGGTTTGAAAACCACTGCTGTAATCTACTTTAATCTATTCTCCTGTCATTCACTAGAGAGAGTGCTTTACTTACAAAAACATCAATAAAAGAAAAGGTTTTTATGAGAATAATAAATTGCAATACAACAATAAAAGTGAGCTCATGAGCAAACTATAGTGTGTACCCCCCACTGAGTTCCCACCGCCTCTGTGAGAAAGCCATTCTCGCTACCCTTGTAATAGTCTTTTAACATCATCTTTACCAAACACAACAGACACCTCTCTGGTAATTGTTTGGGTACTAACAAGCTCAGATGTCTGGCAGGATTCTCTCTCAGGTGGCAACATCAGGATGAGAGACATGGAGAAAAGGGAAGATCTGGAGAGATAAACACTAAAGGTTATCCTTGATCATTGCAAAATGCAATCTCATTATATCTGCCGCTACAAAATGAAGTTGGGAGAAGGGATAGCATGAGAGATACTGAGCCATCACTTGGTATACAGCAGGTGCGTGATCAGTGGTGACAAAATCACACACGGTCATGCTTTGAGTGTTGTTGGCTACACAGTTGAAAACAGTCCTTGATTTTTCTTCATCCTTGTGAAAAGTGGTTATTTACCACTGCAATCAGATTGATTTCGCCGACTTGGTGTTATTCTTGTGGCAACAGAAGTGATTAGGATCCCTGCATACGCGCACACACACAAACCTACACACTCACTTGGAGCTTTGGGCTCGAGGCAAAGCTAATCAGCAGCGCCTAAGAAAGTAATTAGTAGCTACAACAGCACCTCACATGCAAGAAGAATGACTTGGAGGAGAAAATGTATGCATGATATTGACAGTTTTAGCTGAAGGAGTAGAGAATACATCAGTCTCTGCACAATGCCGCTAATGTGTTACACAAAATGCCAGCAGCTATTGCACAATATCTGTGTTTGAATGTGTGAGGAAAAAATCCGCCTTCCACCACATTTCTCCTGAATATTTTGCCTTTTGGAATCTGATATGGATTTAATGCCCCTGGTTATTTTCACTTGTCCTCATTAGTACTACTGTGGGAGTGGCCAAGGAAGTCACTGCAAAATTGCTGTGAATTACCACAACTTAACTTAAAGTAGACTTAGAATAAAAAACTAAACTGAAGACTAATAAAAAAAAAATAATAATAATAAAAAATCAGTGGTCTTATAGAGGAGCACAATTAAGGATTTTAATTTGTTACATAATTGGAGACTGGGCATGAGCACCCGAAGGAATCCCAGGTAAATTACTGAACACATACACAACAGCATCATGTCAAACAAAAATGAATTGGTTGGAAAAACGTGTAATAAGAGATTGTGAGCAACAGGAGATAGTGCATCGAACATGATACATTTGGAGACTGTAGGGCAGTCTTTTTTTTTTTTTTTTTTTATTAATTTACTTTAAAACACTTTGGGGGTGTTGTCGTTGCACTGTCTGTAACATCAAGGCCAAACGAGAATTTAATCAGTGAGGAGTTGAAAATAAATTATTTAGGCACCTAACACACAAAGATCCATGCAGGAGAAGAGTATTACATGCAGCCACTAACCTTGTTAGCAATGTTTAGCGGTCTTTGTTGCTTACATCTAATGTAAATTAATGTTTTTGAAGGAAAATATGTCAGTAAAATCTACTTTGTATTTATATGCACATTTATGTATTAATTTATGTTCACTTTCATTTATTTATTATTTAATAGATGTCTGTTTATCTCTAATTATGAGCAAGTATCTCCTCCAGAATACTCAGTACTGCCTACAAGCAGAGCATGCATCTATAATATCAGCTGTAATTCTCCAATCAAACCATGTTAGTAGGCAGCACAACAGACAGTGTTGACAATGCTATCAGTATGTGTCAGCTGTTTATTGAGTTGCAAAATGTTTCTCCCTATCAGCATGATTTGGTGAGCATGTGAAAATCTAATTAGCTGCCATCATTGGGCATGGAGCTTGAATGACATTGATGCACTCCATGTTGACGGTTTTCTTCCCATGATTCCCCGTCGTCCTCCCTTCATTTTCATTTCTTTCACCAATCACTTTCATGTTCATCCTCTTAGCCATGATTCTAAAGTGTGAAACAGATAGCTATAGCTATACTGAATTTAACCACAGGCTAAAAGGGGAAGCGTATCTGCTGACAACTGCATAGTTGGGGCTTCGGTTGCCCAGACGGATACATGGTTTGGGTTTATTCTGTTTGCATTTTTGGACAGTGAAACAAATAGCATATGGATCGCCCTATTTTACAGTTCTTAAATTGTTGTCATTTCACTGCAAACTGGTGCAAATCAGCTGTGAAATGTCCTCCAGGTGTTGAATTGCATTTGTGGCATTTCTAGTGAAGTCCAAGAGATTTCCAATGCCAAGCAGCCACTTCACTTTGCCTCCAAAATGAAACACCACTGAGCACTGCTATGCATCCAAAGCTGACAATATTGACAAACAAAATGAGAGAATGAGGGAATCCAACAAGCCAAAAAGAGACCACACTAAATTATAGCTGGGCCATACTGCATAGTATCAAGGGTAATTACAGCATCAGAGGTCATCTGTTTCAGTTATCAAACCACATCTGCCGAGAGAGCCGGTGCATCTCAGGTTCTGTTAGCAGAAAAAAAGATAATAGCGAAACGAGGGGAATTGAATTAGAATTTAATCAATAGCAATTCATAGCTGTCCCCGACCTAAAAAATAGCCTTTATTCACATGAAAAAGTCAGCAATAGGTAAATCAGAAAATATTGGTGTATTTACAGCGTGTATAGTAAATATAGATCACTGTCCACACAGAGCACACATAAATCTATACGGTTGACACCGGCAGTGAGACTGTGAGGTTATTTCTTCAGCCCAATTCTATTCTAATTAGCGACCCAGCTATAACTTTGCTCTGCTGCCTCATTTTTCATTTCTAAATGTGAAATCCATTCCCTAAATCTTTTAGGGGGATTTTGTTCTCTCACTGCCAAGGACTATATTTGTTTTGTGTTCCACTTGGATTTCAGTGCCCAGATTTGTGCGCTGTCAAGGCATTGACTTGCCTACAATGTTGACTAGGGGCAGTTAATGTCATTTCTATGAACTATTTATAGGAGCCCTGATATTACAAATGGAATATCTGAATGTTAATAGACCTGATTTACTGTCAGGCAACATACAATTTTTAAAAGCACAGGTAAACATAGGTGTCTTGTTTGGTAACCAAAATTGTGTACCTTGTTACATTATGGTTGACATTGTGTTTTAATATGTGAAGCAGAAGTGGCCACATCACAGCCACATCCTGGGATTTTCAAAACACCCACAGATTTAGAAATCACATCATTTGTTTTTCCCTCCATTATTTTATGCCTTGTTTATTATTGTTTGCATTTTGTGTGCAGGGCAGCTATGCAAGGCATTTTATGTTACCATGGACCTGAATAGCTGATGCTGATATACAATGTAATGTTCAAAACCTGCCTAATTGAGTCTTTAAGCTTACAACCTGCATAAAACCAGTTCAGACCAATAATGTCTATTTCATGGTTCCCTCAAGAGCCTTGTTATATATCACACACAAATTGTCGTTATTTAAACATTAAGAAACTCCTCAAGCTTATATCAAAAGCCCTGAAATGCCCAAATTCATCAATCAGTCTTTTGAGTATGACAGTATATTGTTTGGAAGCTATTTATGCTACAGGTGTAATAAACTTGGATGAAATTTATAATGGAGGTGACTGATAATGAGGTGTGATGAATAATGTGAATGCTGCTCACATTCATTTATGTTTGCAAACATTGGGGACTTTTTTCTGCCGAGGAAAAAGATTGGTTTATAAGCCTCGTGAAGATAGAATTCTTCGCTGGCCGTCGTGCAGTGTGTCTGTGTCTTACTGCAGAGTGAAGAAATGCGAGCCTCCATTCAAAGCTGGTTGGCCAGGGCAGTCAGATTGATCACAATGGGAGCAATCTATTTTTTTCCTCCCTCAGATGCTTGTTTGGGTTCTGTTAGAGAGTACTGTAAACTATTCCAGCCATCTCTATCAAAGCACACTCCTCTAAACCTTTTGCACTTGTAGGAAGCTTGTGAAAGTAAACATTTCACAGTCGGAGCACAGAGGCCATGGTGGCACTGTGCTGCCAGTGGCTTTAAGGTGTGCCCTCTCTCACGCACACACACACACACACACACACACACACACACACACACACACACACACACACACACGCAGTCCTTATTCCAATTTGCCTCGGTGTAAGAACAGTTACAAAGGACCCTAATACATCTTTTCCAGCTGATACTAAAGCTGAGCCAGACTGTTTGGCTTTAAGACAGTGTCATCTACAGACAAAGCCATGCACTGGCTGCGTTGTATGCTCCGTGTGTGTCTGCGCGTGTGCCTGTGTCCATGTGTATACGTCCTTCTGAGCCATTAGTGATGATCTGAGCTCAATCATGCTGAATGTAGCTGACAGGATTAAGGTTGTCGAGGCAGATGTCAGCAGCATTCCAAATGCTGGGCACAAAAGGCAGTGTCCTCTTTCTTTACACAAAACAATTTTCAAAAAAGCTTACCGCAGTGTCCCTATTCGACAGTGGGAGGGCTCATGAAAAAGACCAAAGGCTCAGCTATTGGCAGAGAGAAAGTTAACCTGACTTTGCCTCTTTGATCAGCTCCTGATATGAATGCAGATCAGTGCCAAACCCTGGAGAGATACGTGGCATCATGGCTTTTGCACTCTGTTGCGCATCACAGGATAGAATGAACCCCCAGATAAATAAGAGAAAGAAGAGCCAGATTTGTTTTCAGGGCAGGAGGAGAGGCACGGAGATAGGCAACATAAATGTCAGTGATGCTCGTGGAGGAAAACACATCACATTTCATCTTGTGCACATGACAGCGGTATAGGGTGTGAATCTTCGGCTTAACATCAGTTCATTTCAGTTCACGATTCACTAGTCGTTGATTCGATTTAAAAACAGTTTTTATTTTTTGGAGCGAGTCATTTGAGTTTGTAAACAGTGATTGGAGACAATGATTCATTCAAATGCCTTAAGGCAAAATTGTTTATCCATAAATAAACACATGCAATATTTCTACCAGCAGATCAATGCAGTTGAATTGGCAGAATGTGTAATGGACGCCTCAATGTAATGAATGAATCATCACACCCCAACATACCATGTCATATATTTGCCATTTCACATATTCATATATTCATATATTCACATATTGGTTAACCATTACCGTGAGCATTATCATATTTCATGTAGTGGAGTGGATTTAACTACCAACAAGGTGATTTCATTGAAGAACATGGCGCATTTGAGAGTGATTATTACTTGTAGTTTTGGAGAATCTGCTTATGATTTGGTCATACACCTCATGATTGATTGTACATGCACCTGATTCCGTCACCAGGGGATTTGAGTTCATGACATTTGGAGGATGCAATTTTTTTTTTTTTTTTCATTTATTCCAGGGAAGAGGGGAAAATAGGTGGAGCAAAAGTAGTGAACACCCCATAGTCTTTTATCCTACTGTCATCTATTAATGGCAATGGCTTTTCCTGCAAGACTGGGTTGCTAGTCTAATGGAACCGCCCCCTCCCTCTTTTATTCAAGCAGCATCTAAATTTAATGCCGTGGTTATTTACAAAGCTGATGCACTTGTGTAGATAAAGGTCTCTATTCTTAGCTATCCGTCTATAGCATTATTACAGCTCAGGTTAAAAGAGAATGCAGGGAAATGGAGATTAATAGAGGTTGATATGATGGCAAGGATTTCATAAGCAAAAAATGAGCACCATTATATACTTATGCATATGACAGGTGTTTTCCCCCGGCTTTGGCTAGTCAGTCCACATTTCTTTTACAAAAATGACTTTTAGTACAGGAGCCAGTGCATATTAATGGCCTATTATAAGGCTGTCATGCAGGGTCACTCCCTGCCCCACTGATTTTCCCCGTAGATATAATTGAAAAGACAGATGTAAAATTGAATTTTAATATCTTTAACCATGACTTTATCTAATTAATTTTTGGCATTTTGTATACAAGGTATAGATGATGTTATTAATGGATGTGGTCCAGTTCTCCCTCTCTGACTGTTAATCAGCACAGGAATAACTCTACCATAAGAAAACCACAAACTGCTTCAAAAAGTCCCATTCCACATATTTCTGGGTACCTTAATCAGTGCTAGACTTCATTTTAGAGCCCAGACAGATTGAAATGGAAATAAGATTTACATCTAAATCTCCATTCAGAGTATTCCGCCAGAAGGAAGAGGATTATTCAGGTAACAATTATTCCTGTCATGGGTTATAGTGATATAATCTGCCATACTCACTAAAAAATACTGGCACCCTTTATAAACATAACCCAAAAAGGCTGTCAGAAAAAGAAAAGAGAGACATGCAATGAGTTGTGTCATACGCCTGCCTTTCTAGTATGTATTGTCAAGGTTCCAAATGGCACAGTTAAACGTAATTAATTATCTTCACTTATATTAATTCTAAAGGGGCATGCAAATGATATCAAAGATAAATTCATAAGCAACTCAGTGACAGGCTGGGCCTCTGGTGTTATTTTTTCTCTCCCACAATCTTTCTTTATTACAGTTTAATAATCAAGTTATATCCTCTCAAAGCACAATTCAAACACCCCCGCCAATTTTGCAATGCACAGGATGATAGTGTTCGCAGCCAACAGTATGTGTTGTGGTAGACTGGCAGTTGCTTGCAGCCATAGTTGAAGTCCAATGATTAATACAGTCACAGACGCATTTCTCTGCTGATTCGGGAGGATACTGGACTGGTTGCCCACTCAAGCTCTTTGGGATATTGGAAATAGTCAAAATGTTCTCGGTTGAAATGTTCAGTCAGATAATATCATAATAAGCTTTGAAATCCCACCGTACAGTGCAAATAAAGGCATACAGTTATAGCCAACTGCTGTATGTATTTCAGCCTCAAGCGAAATCAAAGTCATCATTCAGTTTACACATCACAGAACCATAACACAGTACACACCAAAACATATGCTCTGTAGATTATTGCTGTAGACAGTGTGGCAATAGTTGAGATGTACTCCATACAGTGCATTTTAGATGTTCCAGGTACAATTTTGCCATGAATACAGCAGCAACCCAATAGTCATTTATATACTGCAAAGTGAATTACCTGTAGAAACATGTTTTTGACCCAAAAAGTTGAATAAGAAGTCATTCCTCACAAAAAAGAAAAAAAAAAATCATGTTCAGCTAGATATCATATCATGTCCAGTCTTATCTCCACTGAGCGTTCAGTTTCAGACATGCAGCCATCCCATAACAATCCCATTTTTTTTTAATCCGTGGTAGTTCACAGGCACAGTCAACCACGACTCAACATGGACCGTGTAACACAGCACCTCCTGCAGGTGCAGAGACGAAGCTGAATCAAAACAAAAAGAGAACCTGTCTCCATCCCCCTTTCACACAGCAGCGCGTACGCCAAGCGAAGCAAACACAGTCAGTTCACATACAGTTCAACACTGACTGTGATAACTTCTAACAGCACAAGTCGGTTAGGATTAGTTATGCTAGGACCTGTAGAAATTACTCATGGCCATGTGGCATGACTTCTATAGTAATGTCACTAGAAACATGGTGCCAAGTGGAGCACAGCTAAAAGTGAAACATAGTAATGGCGGGGGATCTAAATGGGTTACACTGCAAGGCTTGTGAGTCATAGATGTGTATCATCAACACTAATCATTTCACTATGGCACATCAAAACAGGCCACTCTAACCAATTATTGTTGTCCTTTAGCAAGTCTTTTGTCAAAGGACCAGATGATCGCCATGAATAGAGCTGATGGGTTATCTATCCCCATGCGCTATTAACTCTGTTCTGTACACAAGACAACATGTAATTCTCAGAATGTTTGTCCTTGAGTCATCATTTCTCAGTAAATCAGGGAGCTAAATTTAGCTTTTGTTAGCAGAATAAAGAGCTTATGATGTTAGTAGCATCTTTGCTGCACTGCAAAACAATGACTATTTTAAGTCAGTCACTGTGTCTCGTGTTCAGTGTTAAAAACTTATTTTAAAAGCTGACAGTGGGTTGAGATAGCACCACTTGTTTCCAAATCTGTTTCACTTGTTGAAGGAACTTCTCCGTGAACACGTACAATATGTTGAAACAAGGTAGAATAAAGTAAATCAGCATACTGGTATCAAGAAAATGCCATTTGATTCCAGAAAATTCTGGACACAAACATTTCAACGTTGAGTGACCATTATTTGAATGTCCAATCAGGGAGTCCCATCATGGTTCAGGAATAGTTCCAAATGGAAGTTGTGCCAACATCCGAGACGTTACATGGCCGTCGGCTCAATGTCCTTCCTGGCGGCTGTAGCAACGTTCAGCAGCTGTACATGTCCAGAAAAAAAGAAGAAAGAAAATAATACAACCTTTCACTGCACCTCTGAGTTTTCTTGTTTGAGTGTGCAATCGACCACTGATATTAAAATGCCACCACACTCACACCTACCTTGTCATAATTTAACTGAAAGTCCCAGATCAGCAAAGAAAAGGAAAGAAATACTTTGTTTAAATTGAATTTCAATTTTTTTCATGTAGCCTAGGCATATCTGATATACGATGGTCATATCGCATGTGTTCGGTGTGTATCGCAGGACCAAAGACAGATTGGATTAAGAGTCAACTCATACAAATACTACAGACTTAAAACTTGCATTTACATGTAAGTATGCATAAATGGCATAAAATATAATTTTTTATATTTAAAAAAATGGCGTCAATTAACAGTCTGCATGTGGAGTGGCTGTCTGTGTGTCACAACCAAATAAAGTGTCAATTAAATGTTATTGTAATCAACAAAATAAGCAAAGACATGCATTTTCTTTTCTCCTACCAATAATATGATCAGTATTTCTTGGTTTGTAAGATATGGTCTGACTGGACCTTTACTGGACGTGGAAGTAAAATCACCATTTGGCCGTCCACCTCGTAACATGTTGTAGTTTTGGCATCCAACCGTAACCATTTTTGGCCAGGGACGCGACGTCGCCATCCGGAAAATGTTTGCTGAGTTGATAAGCACTGGAAACAAGTGGGATTATCTCATCCTACTGGCAGATTTTTTTTCTTGTTTTAAGCAAAACAGGATTTAAAACAGGTGACTTGTTTCGACGGATTTTTTTTTTACACAGTGCAGAGCAGCCACAAACATAACATTAGTCTGCTTAGGTTTGTATATAATGGGAAAGCATTACAAAGCAGCATGAATTTGCCTTTTGGCTCAGCCTTGCACAGCCCCACACGGCCTGGTTCTGAGCAATGGAAGTAAAGTATTAGATCAAGTAGTAGGGTTCGACTAGTTTCCCCGACAGCAGTAGTCCAGATAACAAACGCTAGGTGACATAAATTGCACTTGCTTGTCTAGAAGATAAATGGCCAACTTGGCATCAGTTTTCATTCCTTTGCTCTGCCTCAAGCTCCTCCATCTTTCAATACCAGTACCAATGTTTGTTCCTGCTTAAGATTTTGCTCTACCAAAGGTAATTTGAGAGGCAGACTAGGAGTCTTGGGCCCGAGGACTGACTGCGGAGGCAGACTTGGTTGAGCCTGAATGGTTACGGCCCATAAAAAATACATTCAGTTGTATTCAGTGGACAACAAACAAAATGAATGGATCAGGCATTCATCCCCGCATCATATCTGTTCTCCTACTGAAAAGAGTGAAGGTTAGACTAGAGCCAGCATCTTAAATAGATTGCATTTCATTTTAACTACTGTGATGAATGTATTTTTTTTTACTAGAAAAGTGATCTACTGCATTTTTTTCAGTTAGTCTAACGTGACAGTTCATGGGCTAAATGTGTCTGAAAAGCTAATGAATCAAAAGCATACTGGATAGTGTAAATAGTAAAATATACAAATAGAGGGGTACACCTATGGTTCTATGGTACATACTGTAATGCAAATTAGAAGTATTATTGCAGCTTGGAAGTGCAAATCTTATGAATCATATACCTACATTCGCTCCTGGTAGAGCTCAGCCCTATTGTAAGAGAATACCTTTGAGTATAATCCTCTTAAAAATTGAACATATTTTTCCAGCCTGCCAGCTTTGTTTGCTATTGTTTGCACGTGCACACACTTACACGCATACACAAAGACACAGGGAGAAAGAGAGAGAGAGTGAGAGAGAGGGTAAGAGCGAAAAGAAATATTTGAAGATGAAGAGGAATACATTCCCTTCAACAGCATCCCCCCTTCTCTTACTCTGTCCATCTCTCCTCACCCTTCTCTTCCCCTCTGTTATCTCCAGTCCTTTGAAACAGCACCTGTTACAGACTCGCAGCTTGCAGAGCAGTCATGATGTAGTGTGCACTCCGGCGTGATACACTGCCTGCTACCAGTTTCACATCCAGCCCTACTGATACGCAAGGCAAACAAGCCGAAACATCTTCATCCTCCAAAAGCTTAATGACTTCTCGGAGCATTGTAGATAGGGCACAGCGGATGAGAACATGTTGTGCTGTGTTGTATTCGCGCTGTGTTGCCATTGAAATATTTTAGTTTTCTGGCTATTAGGATGACATTTAATAGGGCTGTAGGACTCTTTGTGTGTGTTTATTTTGATGAATGCACACCATAAAAGGGCTGAAGTGCTCTTATTACTGTTTAAATTTAAAAGATGAAGATGAAAATTTAATGACATCTGTGGATGTAATTGGGACATTGCCGCTGCAATAATAAGAGGATACAGCAAAAAAAGCATACAAATAAGACACAAAATGTACCAGTGATGTGAAATATATACAGTATGATATACAGTGAAAACTTATTAAAGGCCTTAGAGACAGTTACATAACCATACTTCTAATTTTACAACTATCTTGACCTTTTAGCACTGTACATTACCATAACAAACCAGAGGGTCATTAGTCAGAACCCTTAGGAATGGAGTCACACACTATAGTTGTTTTCAGCGTGGTTTACAGTATATCAGAGGGTAACATAGTGTTCTACATACGACTTTTTCCTGCTATCAACAAATAAAATATCTTCAAACATTCAACTCTCCCTGATCTCAAACTAATTTATTCTTTGCTTGCATCTATCATGACAATTACATGTTTTCTTTTTGTGGCCACATATTTTGAATGTCCCTCAAAGGTAACCGTTGTATCTTAAAGATATACTATGCAAAATTACTGTGGTTTGATTGAAGTGAGGGCCGTGAGACTCAACTGTGAAAAATGTGGAATAAGCACATAATCGAGCAGTGAGTCGGTTCAACCATGGGAACCATGACTCAACCATCAGCCAGCTGAATCTGAAGGGTCCACGCTTCAAATGACCATGGGTGATTTTGTATAGTAGACCTTTAATGTAACCTTACAGGCCTCTTCTTGGTATGGTATTAAAGATGAAAATATGGGCACATCCCGGCACATACATATCAGTCTCTTATGTACAAATTCACAGGACAGTCCCGCCAGCTGAAGGACTGCTGCATTTCTTGTTAAACGAAATGGCTTCTTCACATGAATAATATTAGCATAACTAATATTAGTTGCTGGAAAAAAAAAAAAAAGATTTTACATGGGTAGATTACCAACTATGGTACAACTGTCACAAGTGTGGTATAAGGACCTTCCTGGTTCTGTGTACAGAGAGTGTTTTATTGTCAAAGATCAACAAGACCAGCTTGAATATGTAACATTGATGAACAGAGATGATTTTTTTAGGGGTTAAATCAATGGATGGAGGGTGATATTAAGATATACTGTAAGTCATATCCACCCTGCATTCCCCTGTACACTGCTGCAGAGTGACGATAGGAATATGTGATAAAGGCAGAACACTGTCCTTATCCCAGGCATTTTATTCTTGTTGTATTTCCCCCCCATAGAACAATCTGATAGATTGCTGCCAAGTCGCAGCCTATTCTTCCCTCTAAGCCCATCAATAACAATGAGGGAAGTGTCAGGCACTGATTAGGCTTTGATATTGAGAGTAAGGCAAGGATAGCTGTGCATATGTGGGTGGTTGGGTGTGCATGCATGTGTGTGTGTTTCTTATTATAGAAGAAATTAGACCACTGGAGGTCTTATTTTTCCTTTAAAAAAAAAAAAAAAAAAAAGTTCCAGTCAGTCATTCTGACCTTCTCAGTCGTGAAAATTGGGCAGCGGTGGAAAGCAGGTTATCTTAAATCAATTGCATACCCACTACCTACACTTGTTCTATACTTTATACACTTGAGTCTCTGAAGAGGGACATGATGTGATATAAAGTAGTTTTTGTGTCATGGACTTGAGCAGCTCATGTACTTTCAAAATGGCTAAATTAGAATGTAACACTGTTCACTAACCCCAAAGAATGAATGGATTTTATATAATTCATGTCAATAATTCACCAGAATTAACATAACGCCGCATTGCATCTGTGTTGGTCATGCAAATGTTGATTTTATTATGCATATAATACTGACTTGTAGGTCAGGTCATGCAAATTAGGATTAACGCCCAATTCTGTAATGCTTCACAGCATCAGCTCCACTAGTTATTGCTTCTTTTGAGAGGTGGCAGTAAGTCAAAAGATTTTATGCAATGTGCAATGTGATAAGTTTGGCTATTGAGCATGGTTAGAATCACTGCTGCCAAGCAACGATTTGCTTTGATAGTGAAGACTGAGGAAAGTCATTTCCAACAAGACAGGCAATTAAGGGAAAGTGTGTTCTGTCCAAGAATAGCTGTCTTCCAAATTCCAGAAGCTGAAATGTTTTGTAGATACTGTCTGTTTGCCACCCAGTCATCATACATGGGTTAAATCAAGTGCCAAACATGCAGTGTTTCCTCATCTTACATGTACAGCAAGTTTCCTTTTGATCTGATCTTATTTTCTCATTTGTCAAGACAGCTTTGAATTTATCAACTTATTAATTCTGTTTTGGCTCATCTGGCCAGGGTGTAGAGGCTGATAAAGGTAATGTACTTGCAGATGAGAGCACGTGCATAGGGTGCGGTTAAAATTAACTGCACATATTCTCTTGTGACGGCGCACAATTTTTCAAATACTTCAACCACTGAAAAGTGACTAATACAAGTGGGATCAGTGATCACTTCCCAAAACTGTCTAGTGGTAATGTTACCATTTGTTTGGCTCTTGATGAAATCAGCTGGTTATCTGCATGCCATTCACATGCTAACCACTCCAAGCTATAGCATGGAGCACAGCAAGCTGTTCCAAAGGAAACACTGTCTGACATGTGTTAGCTATTTTGTGCCCCTTTTCTATTTGGAGTTGCAAGCCTTGCCTTAGGTGATATTAAACAAAGGGGGGTGGGGGGTAAGTTAACAGATGGTTGGCAGTATATTACAATAGATTTTTTTCTATAGTATATACTGCTAGACCACAACATTTTGCATATTTTGCCATTGTGTGATAACATTAAACCTGGCACTAAAACAACACTGCCAGCCTTCAGTGGATTAGTATGAAAACACAGTGTTAAGGTATTCCGTGCTTTTTAATTGAACACGTTGGTGCCAAAACTGGATTTGGAAACTTGGCCATGCTAGGGACAAATGAGGAGCACAGCCCACACAATGCAATCTTAGGCTACAATTCATGGCCAGCCAGCTTAATTCACATGTGTAAGTTCCTGAGAATACATGGAGCATGGCGTAGAGAAAGCCACTTCTATTCAGGCTTAGGCTGTGTCAATGCTTATGTCTGTTTTTGTGTTTGTTTTTGTTTTTTTCTTGAGTGGTGCATCCTAAGCACTGAAGTCAGCCATTTGCCCTTTGGGCTTCCAATTTTTTCTAACCTAAAGTCTAAGGGGAATGTGATTTTCAGTGTGTTGCAAACATCCCCTAACAAAGCACTTGCTTTTACTTCCAAGAAATTTGCTCAAACTGAATGTAGCCTAAAACGTGGGCTTCATGAAGAGAATACTTACCTTTTTAAGTTGATTACATGTACAATGTCTGCCAGGCTCCTTGCATGCAATGAATGACATATATTATTGTATAATATATTGCAGCTACCTTTGGAGTAGAGAGAGATGAAAGAAAATATTCTCCTGAGTTTAAAGCATGGCTGTCTATTTCATGTTTGCCAGTACATGAACAAAATGCACTGGAAACAACTGAGATACTAGTTTTGAGAGCCTCCAGTTCTCAGGAATATAATAAATTATTCAGCTGTAGCTACACTGTCCAAGGTGCTGTGAATCCAATAAGGAGGGCAGTCCTAAAGCTGTAAATGTACGACATGTCATGGTTTAAAGCCTAAACACTTTGACCATCAGTAAACAAGTCTGTTTTGTATTCTCATTTAATGAATGGCTGCTTATTGTACTGCAGCCATTCAAATGCAAGCAATTCAGGCACATGCAAATTGCCTTAATAAGGACATTGATCAACCAAATACAAGTATAAACAAATGAGCCAGATGTATTTTAATATTTAGTCTAGGAAATTTGGATAATATAATTCAGGCAGGTCATTGTATTAGCTGGTTTTATGCTTTTTGGCTGATGAAACACTGGAACCACAAAATATGTTGATTATATTGAGGACTTATACTCAATTATTTTAAATCACAGAGAGAGTAGTAGTTGTTGAGGTTTCTGGCTTTCAGAACTCACCTTCTAGCCCTAGTTCCAGCTTATGATTATCTACACTGAGAACAGTGTGTTATTACTGAATAAGATGCCTCCGCAATTTGTGTTTAATCAGTTGTATTTCCATTTTGATGTAATGTCTTCTAATATATGGGGTTCTGCCAGCGAGGCAGCAATGGCATATGTAGTTTTGATCCATTTTGCCTGCACATATGCTTTGATGATTAGGGGGTGTTAAATGTGTAACACTTGAGTTACATATCGATTTTCAATGGCTTTCACCTGTCCCATCACAGACAATTACGCCACCGTAATGTGTCTCCAGTAGTACATTTTGAACCACCTCATTCGATTTTCTGCTGCACAACTAGCTGAGTATAGACCATTCCTATCAAGACAAAAAGGAGAGTGTAAAGCAGTGTTATTCAATTAAAAAATTATGTCATGACATATTATGTTCTCTAAACAATTATGATGGATCTCTGTGTTAACTAAATAGCTTAGTTGTCTCTGTTGTGAAACTGGGAGTTTATTAGATATATATTAATTAAAGCTGTGCCACAGACCTTACATTATTGCAATTCCTCAGTCACCAATAGAGGTCAGGGTTTAGGTCATAGAATACTCAATGCCCCTTTAAATTCATTAAAGCATGACGGTGTCCCAGTTTCAGTTCTTTGCCTCCTACTCCCCTAATCTGAAAACTGCAATTCACTGCATGTGGACGACACCAGAAGAAGTGGGGGATGAGGGGTAGTGGCCATTAAATCAATCTGATTATGTAGAAGTTAACTAAAGTAGCCAACAATACTACAAAACACCCAGCAATGTTCACCTACTTCTGATTTTTAACCCTGGAAAAAAGCACAACTGTCAGTTTAGCACCTTAAACATTAGCAGTTGCACATATGCACTCATATGTGGAGGTGTTGCGCCCTATCTGTAACACTTTGATATGATTTAACACCTCAAAAAACATGTTTTCCACCCAGATTTACTAAAGCTATTACTTAAACTATCATTGGTTTTACACATGCTAAACATTTTTGCACACATTAAAGGCTTTAGTAAATTGGAGCCTTAGTGTTCCTGATCCCTTTAAATGAATTCATTTCACTTAAATGATCATCCAGATATCTTTCATCCAAAAAGAAATTGCAACATGTCAATGTATGGATGGTGTTAGAGGAAATCCCGCCTTAGATGCACAACTGTCTGAAAGGTTTAATTGTAAACATGGGCAGGAAGAGCTTGATATTCTGGGAGGATGTTTTGCTTACAGTAAGCTTCCTGCCTCATGCTCGAGAAAGATCTAGCATCTGTCTCATCAGTTATAGAGTTAAAAAGTGCCAGCAAGCTTGCATAAGCATTTGAGTGTAAGGGAAAGGCTTGGCTGAATATGAACACAATCACTTTTCCTTCCCCTCTCTCCTCCTTGATCCCTTCCCTCCACCTCTTTTCCTTCCCCCCTACGCTCAAAAACTATCTTCCATTTTTCTTCACACTAATTAACAAGCAGGATGGTGGTTAGTTATGAAGCCGTGCTCCCCACCCCTTCCTCATTCTCCAGACACAGAGGTGTGTTTTCTCCATGACTGGAGCATGTGTTAAAAGCAGCTCGGTTGTCACGGCCGATGTTCATACACACACATTTATTGGAGGATGTAAACACACAAATCTGAGATCGCTGTCGTGTGTGTGTCCCTACACACACATCTAGGTTCACTGTCAGATATTTTCTATTGAAACCCACATTGCAACCCACACACGAACACACACACACACACACACAAGCTTTTGTTCTCACATTTCCCTCATCCTGGATACACACACAAACACGTACTCCAAGTGTGTCATTATCTCACAATGTTTATCGTGCATTCAGGCATTCGACTCCACATTCACGCAAACACATTTACAAAGCATTGTTTGCATCACATTGAAGGATGGCTGGGCTCGTTTCACAGTAGTGCAGAGACGGTGGGAGGGGCGAGATGGAGACATAGACAAACAGAAGGCAAAGCGCCGACATAAACAGATAGCCAGACAGACATTTTGCCTTCGGGTTTGTGATCCAGAATACTAACAAGGCATCACGGTGCACACCCAGGGAAACACGGTGTGCTCTGGGGTGGAGCCAAGTAGCAGTGGGGGTGCCACTATTTACCCTTGAAATCTGACTGGCCACAATGAGCACCTCCCTGAATTTTCTTGTGCGTCATTGGCTGTTTTACTCAGATTGACACATTGCCATTGCATCAAGAGAGTGTGTTTTGTACCTAACCATGCTCCCTTTTACTGTAAACAGAGGTCTTGAACATAAGGATGCTGAAAGGTAGGCTTATTTCCTATCACACAGTCATCCAGGAATTATTAGTATATTTAATCATGTTGGTACATGAACCCTAAACATTTGTAGTCTGCATAATAACCAAAGATATCCTGCTTACTGAGGCATGCAACTTCATTTTAACTAACTTTTTTTTTTTTTTTAACAGTGGCTTAGCTGCTGACTTGCGATGTAGCAGCAATGTCTGCCAATGCTCCAGCTTCTGCTAGGATTGTCTCTTATTCTAAGCCTTTCTCCCACTGGGAACCCCTGATTGACATTTCTCTCATATTTCACAGCAATTCTTATTCAATAATGAATCTAATGTCTGTGCATTTGTCATTTCGACTGGCGAGCCACGCATGGCATGGCATGTTCCGTCGCTCATCCCTTATCAATGTGAAATGTCTGATTTAAAGGTCTGCCTTCATGGCCGTTTACACTGGGGACAGCTTGGAAAAGGCTACTCTCAGCCTTGTTTCCCTCTGAGTTCACATTTCTGATCACTTAATTACTGTGAGGTGGGCTTTAAACATGCAAACTGAGCGCTGCATACTACAAACAGTGGCCATGAGGAACAAGCGAGGATATTCACCACATATTCACCATAGAAATTAGCACTGTATTATGACATGATCCAAACAGTAATCAAGCCGTTAATCAAGCTACAAAAATACACAGTTGTAATAAGTAGCTCTGCATGCTGCTATGAAAAGTGGGACTACAGAAAATCATTGTGTGTGTGTGTGTGTGTGTGTGTGTGTGTGTGTGTGTGTGTGTGTGTGTGTGTGTGTGTGTGTGTTGGGGGCACTAGTGTACTGTACTGCATTAGCTATTTTCAGGCTGATTAAGAGGTAGAAATCTGCCTGTGGGAGAGACAATGACGGGAGAGATTCAAGCCCTTTATCTCCTCCTTTGGTTGGCTGAGCAGAGAACGATAGAGGTGTGTATGTGTGGGTGGTGTGTGTGTGTGTGTTTGTGTGTGTGTTGTTTTTGCTACTTTGGATGTGGAATGACATAATGAGTTAAAGATTTACGGGCTTCAGTTTGACGGTATTTTCAGACATCGGCTGAACAGTTAATGAGTCTCCATATTTAAAGGTGCTATAAGTAAGGATTTTACTGCCCATATTGCAAAATAACCACAGTATATCTGCGGGGCCTTGATGGGGCTGCTGATCAATACCGATGACTCAACGATTACTTTGCCAGGTGCTGAGATTTTTCGGCTTTCAAAACTCACTTTCTGGTCCATACTTGAACTCCTTGTTTTCATAATTGCGTTGAACAGTTTTAAATGCTATCTGGAATCCCGATCAATAAACATCACCGGATTTTAATGCCCTATTGCATTTTAGTCTATCCCAATAAGGACTGCACCGTGACTTTGAGGCAGTGTGGGCCGAACGGATGGGGTAAAGGAGAGCGAGTAAACAAGGCTGTGATTCAGCAGTCCAGCTCCAAATCATTTATCACGCTCCGGCTTCGTAGCCTCAGCATGTATTTTTCCCCCTAATAATTTTCCTATTTGAAATAACATGTTTGTTGCTGTTGTTTAAGTGAATCAATAAACAGAGGAAAGGGATTAGAGGTTTCTTTATATAGTTTACAGTTTTTTTTACATTTCAACTAAACTGAATAATTGCCATACAAAATAAATTAAAACACTCCATATGGGGATTGAAAAGATGATATGCGTGTAATAATGTTTATTGTTCATGTTTAACTGTTCCTCTCATTTTCCTCAGATCCCCTATTTTTCCCTTGGCTCCCTAGCCCTACCACATAAAATGCCCCTGTGTGATGAGCTTTATTAAAACTTTAAACATGATGTGACCATAGTTTTTTCACTCTGTTAAGTTCCCAGGTCTTAGTGCACTTGTCTCTCCAGACTGACTATCCACCTGGTCGGTTCAAGCACCACACTTAATGCCATGTATCATAACGTATCATAATGATTTTGTAGGAAAAAATATGTTGTTATTGTATTTCTGCTTTATTTGATGTTACAGAACGGAGAGTGCTCAGTGTTTATGTCTGCCATTTATGCATTATGATGCACAACTAATAGGTTGTTACAGATGCTTTTACTATGCAGGGAGCACAGTTTTCCCAGGTCTTATTTTATTCTATTGCCCTCAGGAACATACATCTTATTTATTTTTACCATTATGCAGCTCCATACTGGGTCAGAGAGGACACGGGCGAGATGAGTGCCTCATAAAGAGATACAGACTCAACAAATGATTAAATTCTATCACCATTTTGCAGCTCTGATCCCCAACGTAACCCAACTTGTGATCTCCACTGCTCAGTTCAGTTTACATGGCTCACTCTTTTTATTTGGCTTTTTATGCTCTCAGGTCAAGCCACGCTGAGTCAGTCTGAGTGGTGCTAAGCCGGCCTGTCACTCATTCAGTACGTGGGAACTTTGGCAGTGTGCTGGAAACGTGCTGGACAGATATTGATGGATAATGCGTGTTTAAATCCCCAAAGCCAACTTAGAACAGGTCATCCAGAGATGAAATAGAGAGAAGAGAGACAATTTTGACATATCAGTTGGTCATGTACAACTTTATGTACAAACAGATGCATCAAAGCAAATCCCTCAATTGTCTCTCCTAAGCCTTGAAAGAAGTGAGGGATGGATCAGCCCACTGAATGTTCTCAAAGTATAGCCGTTATTGAAGATAAGAATAAAAAATGCAAGTCCTTTTTGAGAGAGGCTTAGACCATACCATGTGCAGCCAGGGCTTAGTATAAAATAGCACCATAAAAAAAATGTAGGCTATGTCATGAATTTTGATTTCACTGTAAATGTCAATGTAACAATCAATATTTTTGTGCAATCCTGCAATGACAAATCACATTCCAAAGGAGATAATACAGAGGAAAATACAGCATACAGCTTTATGGTCAATTTAAAAGAGGAAATGATATGCAGAGGCAATGTACAAAAAATCATTTACTTTCCTCCACATGAAAATGTGCTCTCCTGAAACAGTGAAAGATGAAAAACAAATGGATTATTTCCAAATGATACCGATCTTGAAGCACTGGAATTGGTATCATAAGGGCAAAAATTACCTGCCCGTAGTCGGCACTCATGTCACAGCACGCTTGGTTTGACTCATTTATTTAGAATGATGGAAATATAAATATATAAAGCATCAGCACAGAATTGTTGTCTGGGGAAAACGCCCTGTCATTACATAAAATGATGCAGTAAGTTTCAAAACTGCCTGTCTTGTTAAAATAGCTTTTGACCGTACGGAGTGGTTGCACAGTGGAGGGTACAGCTGAAATCTTTCTTTATAAAAAAAAAAAAAAGAAAAAAAAAGCCAGCGCTCAAATGTCATCTTTGTAGATTTTTTATGTGGCAGTTGCTGGGGGATCTGCAGGCACCAACTGCACAAGAATATTTGTTTGACAATAATAGCAAATATCTGCAGAAATTACTGCATTGTGCCAGGACTTTGTTTGTATGAGCATACCAACTGTGGCAGCTTCCTTTCCACTGTAGATCTTACAATGTGTGCATCATGCCAAGTACTATCCATCCCAGTACCCCCATTTCCTCCACTGGGACCTGGCATTCCTGTCAGTCATGTGCTATCAGTGAGGTTGCAGGCACTGCTTAGGCCTGCCCAACTCTCCTCCACTTCCTCTCCCTCTCCTCGCCCCACCCTTCTCGACAGTTCCTCTATATCTCCCTGCAGCACTTCAATCCTCAGCAAGCACTCAGCATTTCCTGTCTATTCAATCCTTTATCCAGGTCCCTTGTTCTGTACTTTTCACTTTCTCCTTATCTCAAGGTCTCTTCTGCTGATAGTTCATGCTGTACTTCATTACTTTCTGCTTGGTGTGTCTTACTTCAAATCTCAAATCTCTCCCCTCTCTCTGTCTCCCTCTCTTTCTCTCTCGCAGGTGTAAGGAGGGCTATCATGGATTACGCTGCGACCAGTTTGTGCCCAAGACAGATGCTATCTTGTCAGACCCAAGTACGCTCTCTTCTCTATTTTTCTTTGTGCAATATTGGTGTATTGATCTGCAAAGTAAAAACAAATCCATAAGAGCAATGTGTACTACGTGGCCTTGACTGAAACCCTCACTGAATCCGTCAAGATAATTATAAACCCCTTGAGAACAGCCTCAATGTAACCCTTGCTACACAGCATACTACACCTTTTGGGAAACTGCCCTAATATAGTTTGTTTTTTTTTTTAGCTAAAATCTAATAATAGCTAGTTATTCCTTTAAGGTCTAGTGTGCCAGTTTGTATCCTCAATATATTATTGATTTCATTTAATCTCAAATTATTGATGCAAAAAAGGTCTGATTGTTCATCTGTGGCATAAAAATAGAAATCTCTTAATGTTTTGCTTGATTCAGGCCAGCGGTGATGTGACATTGTAGAAATGCAGACGTCAGTAACTGATTGTACAGCTGAAATGTATGCCGCAAGTTATGACTCACTCTTGTATGTACTGAAAAAGAAACATACAAGTAGGTCGTTTAGCTGTTGGTGAAGTGTTTACTATACAAGAAATTATACCACGAAATATCCATTTTTTTCTATTACTTAAAGATATGGCAGGAAAAAAAGCCTCTTGGTAGTAACAGGTCAACCAAGAGTATCATAATTTCGAGGTTTTTATTTGAATCCAAAAATAAGAAAGTACTGGGACGAACATTATGTAGCTTTACAAAATTGGACAGATGGTAGACTGCGCATGGCAAGATTGTGTTTGTTGATTGGCATATATCATATCACACCTAGTTATGTACAGACATCATATTAAAACTATAAGGATGCATGGGGTGTACTTTCATTTCCACCAGTTTTCTCCCATGAGTTGATCACATTTCACAATCTGCCTTTATTGGTGTACATATTTAATGTTGAGTATAAATGAGCCTTTTACGATGACTGAATGTTTCGACAAAAATTTAGACAAAATACGCTTTAAGGCACAGCCCTAAAGGGATAGTAATCTAAAATGCAATTTTTCATTAAAATGTTTCTTATTGTCATAATTGGGCGTAGAGATCATCCTGAAACTGTGAAAATCTGTTCTTTCCATGCAGAGAGAGACCAGAGAGTCAGTTGTTTTCTCCGGACTCAAATGAGCGGTTTTGCTGGGGAGGGTTTCAAAAGTTACTCTCACATGTAACAGTGGGAGAAATCCAATGAGTTTTTATTGATCCCGCCCCCATTTGATTGACTCTTCAGCTGCACCTGCTGTCCTGTTCTAGCACGCACAAGTTTCAACAAACAAATAACTGTTGAATTGTTAGCCCGGCACAACGAGGATTATATTAAAAGACAAGAAGAGGCGAGGGTTAGCAAAATCTTCCATCTCAGTACCAAACTTTAGTAAATAATGGTGCTGGTCATGGACTGTCTCACTTCAACTCTGCAACCACAAGCCTCCAAAATGTAAATCTATAGCAAGTGACCTCTACAGAAATGTCAGCAAGGTAAACAATTGCTATTATATTATTGAAGCACTAGCTCCAGTTATTTTCACTGCTGTTGGTTGGTCTTACCAGACTGATGACAGTAATGTTACTCTAGGTTAAGAAATAGCCCACCCAGCTTTGTTGGAATGGATTAATGTAAAAAATGCAGCCTTTAAAAGTCTGTTTTATTACAGTTTGTGACTTTCAGGAACTCTCAAAACTTGGATGGTGAAGATAAGACTCAGGAATAATACAAAATAATAAAATCCCTGTTTTTAACTGGGCTTACCATCCCTTGAAGTGCTAGACCTGGGGCAGGATACTAAAAATGTGGATCTGGTGCATCCTAACTAAAGCTGCAGCCATGCCAGTTATGTCATGAATTTAAAACCCCACGGATAGCATGCATAAACTCTCCAATTTTTCTTATGGTCTTTAATCTTGCTTTGCTTGTGTCAAACTCTGGAGGGGGGAAGTCGTGACTTCCTATTGTTCATGAAAACCAGGCCCCCTGGAGCCTTTGAAGCCCCATGACAGCTCTATAGTGTAGTTAAAAAATAAGAAAAAAGTCGGAGGGACAAGGAAGAGAAGTTGGGAGCCCCAAGCCTTTCCCAGGAGACTGTGGCTACAAATTCACACTATTTTGTGAAGTGACTTTGTTCCTCTGCACCAGTCAAACCTTACCTCCCTTTGCCTTCTGTTTGACGCCACCAAAGCTCAGTGAGAGTTCATTAATGAGGTCAAAAGGTGAATGTCATGAAGCATGTTTCATGGTCCCTCATGGTACCCCATTTTCACAAAGGGTTTTATTTTATCTTATATCTGTTGTATCTTCACTGCCATTTTCTATGTTCCTATTGGGGAATTTTTAAGTCATTATTTCAGATGAGTTGAATCTTTTGTGTTTTGGACAAAAAATATAATTTTAACTCACATTTTCAGAAAACAGTTCATTAAAAAACCTCATTTTTTGTCTATTTAATTTTTACAATACAACACTGTGTACTTCAAGTGCTCTATAGTTATTTGTTGTCATAATTTACAGCTATAAAAAATACATTCCCCAGAGAAAACATGTGGGCTAACTGAAAGTTTTGCTTAAGCCATTGGTGTTGATTTGATGTGGGGCTAAGGCACATTAAAGGTCAAAGTTCAATTTAAAGGCACACAGCAGCTACAAGTGAAAAAAATGCAAACCAGTAAAATAGACAGGGTTTCTTTTTTGCAAAACTGAAATATAGCATATTAGGAAGTGACTGTGTATGCAAATCACTAATTATGTTGCACTAAAAATAGACTATTTTGTGAAGCTTAATGCTGTTTTCTCACAACTGACCTGGCTAAAAATACCCTGGCAGAACCACAGGGATTCTTTATTCAGCTTTTACCTCATATGATAATTAACAGTATGTGGATGATTATGGTGTGATATCATGCAAAAACTAGGACAATTATACTCAGAAGTGAAAATGGATCAGTAGATTCTGCACTCTGTGGCTACTTTATCAGGTTCCCCCACTCAGTATAATACAATCCAATACAACTGTTCTGCCATAAAGCTTACGGTTATGATGCCTATAATGCTCAGGTTTTCTTGTTGTCACAGTAATAGAGGTGTTCATTCAACTCTATGTTTGGCATTGAGCTCAATGGTAGTGCTGCTGTTATACTGGACTGCATTTCATTCAGAGGTGTTTCCACTTTTCTGTCCCCCTCATTGTATGTTGACAAAAAATTAGAAACACCTCTCAATATAATGTAGTCCAGTGCAAGACCTCTGCAAACTACAACCTCAATAATAAACATAGAATTAAATTTACACATTTTCCACAATGTCAACAAAAACTGAACATGATAAATTTTCTTAAAAGGTAGAATTTATGGCAGAGCTGTTGCACTGAACTGCATTAGATTGTACAGGTGGACCTAATGAAGTGGACACTGAGTGTATATCTCTAAATATGTTTAGTCTTGACTGCTTGAGCAGAAAGCGTTTCCATTAATGCACCTTTACTTTTTTTGGTGGTTTATCCCTCACCTCCAGTAGACTGTAAATGGCAGTTTGCCACAGTTTCACACTGAGCCCAACTTCCATGCTGCCTTAAGCGCAGGTGATAGAGCGCTTGTTGTGCTATGAGATGGTTACTATGGTTACCGTGGTATTTACTCCTGCTATGCTCCAGATTTCATTTACACAGAACACATACTGGGTCAGGTTGGCTTTTCTTTGGCTTTTCTCCTTGGTGGTCAGCTGGGTCAGAACCTGGTTATTTTAACCCGCCTTTTTCCTGCTTGAAATATTTACACACAAACTGACACTGCCTGTGCTCTGTGTTTTCCCCGGGTTAGATCCACTGTGTGAGGATGGCTTTTGTTAGACTATGAATAAAAAGCACCATATCTGTCAAAGTTTCACCAGTGTGACATGGCAGGTCCAAAACTTTTGGCTTGAGCAACATGGTTTCATCAGTTTAATCACTTTATTATCGATGCACAGAACAATACTTAACATTAAAATCACTAAATGAAAATAAAACTTTTAAATGAATGAGAATAGTAAGAATAGTACGGTTTTCTCAATAGAATAAACAGTCCTTGAAGAACATGAATCATGAAAACGGTGTTTCAGAGTGTGGCTGCATTGTATTGTGACAGGATCAGTTGCAGGAGTAAAGAGAGCAGCTCAGGGTGGAAGATTATTTGAAGGAGTGGTAGCGGGAGCAGAAAGAGAAGAACTAATTGTAAGAGCAGCTGCAGGCATAGTAAGAGTATGAAGTTAGGCAGAGGGTGGAGTTGCTGAAGAAGGAAGAGTAGAAGAAGAAATCATAAGAGGAGGAGTGGTAGGAGCAGTAAAATTGTAGGCTAAATGCATTGACCATTGTGAATTTAATAAATCCCAGCAGAGTAAATTATTGCATTTCCAAATCAATGAAGACAATGATGATGTTGATGATGACTCTATCACTATGGCTAAAGTTGTTTTACATCCATAGGTTAAAATTCGCTACACAATAAACAGCCATTCATAACATACAGTGCAATATGCTATAACATACATCTATAGTTTACAGTGTCACAGTACAGCACTACTATGCACAATACAATGCATACTCCAAGGGACAGTAATTGTAGGTTCAGATGTATCGACAAGTAAATAACTGGTGCTGTTCATAAGAGCAATACTGGGAAAAGGCACAAAAGATTTTCAAGCACAGTTTGGCAAATGGCTGCTTAGATACTAGTGGAGATAGACGGCTGAGAGTTGGTACATCTCTGATAAACGCCACAGATGTTTCATTAAATTGAGCCTTCTGGAGGCGTCACGGGCCGCCATGATACCTCCAGACGGCTCAATGATGAGTTCTGGTGGCTGAGCTCTTATTAGTCGTGTACATATTTCCCAGCATTACACCCAGTCATTTCTTATTTCTTAGCTTACTATTGGTCCAAATAAAATAGGCTGACAGGACAGCTCATCGTGTTGCAGTTCAGAGGGCAAATGCTACCCACCATGATGGGGCTTAACCCCTCTGACTTGAAATGACCCTCACAGCAGCTAAGAGACAGCTTAACAGTAAGATATATTATGTAAAGCAGTAACACTGGGAGCTGAAAACAATTTGTGACCAACCTCTCCTGCTGCCATAGTTATGCCATATATGAAATGTAACTCCTTCTGTATCATTAAATCATTTTCCATACTCTGGAGCCCAGCTGAGAGCTTCAGGAGCTGTTTTACCACTCTCTGGGTAAGACAGCAGAGGATGTGGCTACAATATAAATTCACAATACATAACTCTCAGGTTTTCCAGCCTTGTTATTCAGCCCCAGGTGCTTGCTCACTGCATCGAGGCTTCTTATTTCATATGCCTCATCTACTGCATCTTTCCCTGGTGTAGTGATCTCCACAAAAGTAAACAGTCTGTTGGGTATGGGACCACAACTTGTAGGTCAGGGAGACTAATTCTAGTGGGGCTGTAAGATGCTGCTCTATGTCTGCTTACATTTTTCAGTTTTTACTGTACCTTCACCATAACTTTCCTAACAAGAATTCTCCAGTAGACATTTTTTTTACAGCCAAAAAAGTTGTCATATGTCAGAAACCTTTTGGTGCAGCCACCATTATGTCACTATTTGTTTATGTAATACTATAGTTGTCTATTTAGAGAGAGTGCTATTTTCACTGACAACTTAAATATATGGTTTTCAGCAAAAAGTTATTTAAAAAATATTAGATTGGACAAAAATATTTCACACATTTCATGACATTATCTGAGTTGCTTTTTAAATTACAATAAACATTGACAGGTATAATACAAACATGTGCATAAACATAATATAGCCGTGTTAAATCTTGTATCATCAACACCACACCATTTCACCCCATTCACCACCTCTGTGGGCCACAGTTGTCCAACCATCACAACTGCTAAGTGTACCCTGGAAGGTTTGTGAGTGAGGTCTATTTACCATCATCAAGGATTTTGGGTTTAGCCTGTTTTCAAAAGCCAAACCATGTGACATTGTACACTCAAAGCCACCATAACGACAGCTGAATGGTACAGTTGGAGCTACTATTGAATTCAATTGAGCATGTGTATGTGTGTACATGACAGTATGAGCAAACAAATGCATTTGTGCTTATATCATTATTTCTCCATCTTTAGTCTCTAATCTGCCAGCATTAAACACAAATCACCCCCTTGGGTAAGAAAGAGCTTTTTCTGCTATGCAAGCCTTTGTCCTTTGAGCTTTTTTTGAAAATCCATCTCTGTGCACCTTGCAATCACAAATTATCCATTACTCCTCTTGCTTTGTCTTGGTATTGACTGGCCACAAAGCAGCCACTCAAGAGAGCAGTCCACACTGGCTTGCACACAGCACCACTCCCTCATACACAAAAAAGAAAAACAGAGAGAAAGACTGTAAAGCATATCTCAAAAGCCCAGGACCAAAAGGAAAAGAGGCTCCCGGCAGGTTTTCCCTCGGCACTGCTGTGAACTCTGGTTTGGAAATAGTGTGGAGAAAGGGTGTTGGGAAATGGTGTGGAGATATTGGTGTGAAATGAAAGAGTGCCAGGGCCTTTAATCGGAAGCAAGAGATTGAAGGAAAGGTATGATTTATATTATTACTAGTCAAGAACCAGAAATGATCTGCTTCCTTGACCAGGAGAGAGTGTATGACTTGCCCCTAATGGTGTCCAGCTGGGCCAATTGTAGTTTAGGGACTATGGAAAGGTCTTTGGCGGCAGAGAAAGATTGAAGAAGGGGTAGGTGGAGGTAGGGAGGTAGGGAGGTGAGATGGTGAGCCAGCTGTTGGCTTTTCCCGCCTGATTTACCGGGGAAAGAAAGGAAGCCTTTAATTTGAGCCATTTATCTCCCATAGGTATTAGGCCTTGGGTAAGTAGCCACAAAGGATATATACACAAGGGATATCTATATATATCTATATATCTATATATTTATATAGATATATAGATAGATAGATAGATATGCATATATATACACAGTGGTCCCTTGTTAACCGCGGGAGTTACGTTCTAAAAATAACCCGCAATAGGCAAAATCCGCGAAGTAGTCAGCTTTATTTTTTACAATTATTATAGATGTTTTAAGGCTGTAAAACCCCTCACTACACACTTTATACACTTTTCTCAGAAAGGCATTAACATTTTCTCACTTTTCTCTCTTGTTTAAACACTCTCAAAGTTCAAACCTTCGTAGAAAAAGAAGTCCAGTAAAAAAAAGCATGCAAAATTGCACAAAAAAAAATCCACGAAACTGCGAGGCCGCGAAAGGTGAACCAAGTTATAGCGAGGGACAACTGTATATATATATATATATATATATATATATGTGTGTGTGTGTGTGTACAACATGCACACACACACAGCTCACCGGTTCTCTGCTCACCCAAGTAAAGGAAGGGATTAAGGATTTGATTCACTCCTGCCATTGTCTCTCCCACCCGCCAGATTTCTACCTCTAAAGCAGCCCAAAAACGACTGATATGATGCGCAGGTATTCTCCAGGCTTGCTCAAGGCTCCCACAAGACGGCACAAATGATTCTCCAGGGTGCTTTGAGATGCCAGTGCGAAGGATGGGGAGCCTGCACATATCATGATTGGTGAACATCTCCAGACAAGGCAATGCCAGAGGAAGGGATGCGTATCAGTGTTGAAATGACATCATCTGCGCAGGCTGTGACAGTCAGGGTGATTTAGAGTGGATAAGTGTTGGCTGTTGCCATGGGCAATCACAGGGAAAGGCTTGAATGGATAATACAGATCAGGCAACATCAATAAGATATTGCATCCACTTGCCAGGGGCGCCTTAACTTAGGCCCCTGGGCTACGGGCGTTTTGGAGGACCCCCTCCCAAAGCCAACCAATATAATCACACACACACACACACACACACACACACACTACAGGCTGTAACTGAAAAGAATATCAAAATATTGCCAACAGCAAATATTAACACTTAAACTTAAGTTTAAAATAGACCAAAGTACCTCAAAATCTCATTCTAACAGCACATTCTGACAACACAAGTAAACAGCCAGTGACTCCAGTCCAGCACACTAATGACCTCAAGAATGCCCAAACCATTTCCACTATCTGTCCTTCCAAATATGTCCTTTAATAATCGGTCCACCTCCTGGTGAAAACATAACATCTGTGACCACTCTTTGTAAAACTTCAGTCAAATACTCACATTGTACATCAAACTGCTTTGTCAGCTCCAACTGTATTTGTCCTTTGTGGCGAGCCTAATATAAAAAAGCATTGCTTTTTGGTGAGTCTCTATGCTGATTCGGGAGAGGGCGCAAGGTGTGGCTGCTTACCTGTTTTGTCAGCAAGCAAAACAGAACACAGTCCTTCATGAGGGAGAATACAAATACAACTCCCTGGGAACATGCTTATCATTGCCAGTTTTCAGTATACTTTTCAAAAAATACCTCTTTTGGTGTTTGTAGTGTTGCTCCAGTGCCGTTACATCTGCTTTTTTATTTTGGCTTGCCTCCAGCAGTATTTTAACCCAGTAAGCCTGCACATTGTCATCTATTTCCCCCTGGTGTGCAGGGTCTGAGCTGTAGGAATCCCGAGTAACATCACTGGAAGCTGGACGAGAGATAGGTGAACCAGGCGTGGCTGATCCCTCCTCCTCCAGCTGCGACTGTGACTGTATAGGGAGGCCACTGGGCCTTGAGCTGCCAGCCTATCATGGCTAACACTGCTAAGTTAGCGGTTATGGTGGTAGCATCACTTGTTGGAGCAGGTAGCTGCTGGCTCTGGCTGGGATCCACAAGTTTAAAATATCCGCTGAGCCTCAAGGTCTCTTTCCGCTTCTCACAATCACAATCCTCCAACTGTTTGTCTCAACTTAAGCTTGAAATCATAGGCCTGTGAGCCCGCCCGCAAATATATAACCAACAAAAAAAAAAAACGAAAGAAATCAAGAGTAAGATTGAAATGTTTTTGAGCAAATACACACATTTTAGATTTCTTTTCTTTTTTTCTACAAATACATAAACAAACATGATTCTATTTAACAGATTTTGTAAGAAGGGCCCCTCAATAATGACATGATTTAAACGTCTTGTTTTAATGGGTATAAACATATTTTTCTGGAGGGAAATATGTGGCCCCTGTAAGTGGGGGCCCAGGAAAGCCTTGTGCATTAAATCATCACTGCCAGTTGCATCCACTTGGCCTTGCCTCTGTGACAGAAGGCATTTATTCACTTTTGGAAAGACTGACACAAGAATGTCAGTCCTTCCAGATATTTCTCAGTGTCCTAATAGCCAGTCCACGTTCTGCTAAAAATGTGACAACTGTGACCAGTGTCAGGCATATCTTAATAATGCAGTTTTACCTCAAGATTCCTCATGGCAAGAAACATAATATCCGCTGACAAAAAGTTATTGGCGCTGAATTGACTTATCACTAGTTTGTGAGTTGCCATGAGATGAGTGTGTGCACAAAGTTTTTCATGTTTGTCTAAGATGCCTTGAGGCTGCAATACCTGCCTTTGGAAATGATGAACCAGGGTCAGTAAAGACATTATGACACCTGCCTCCTGCCTCATGGCAAGCATGAATCAAAGTGAGCATATATGATCCATCCATCCAATAGCTTTAACTAATCAGATTGAAGTACTCAAACTCTCTATCACTTTTTTCTGCTTGAAGGAGTTAAATATAAATAAGACAAATTACTCTGAAACAAGTTTTAGTTCCTAATTGCATTGCAATAAAGGACATGCCCACAAAATTATTTCCCACAGCTCTGATGAGGACTTTATGAAGGCATTTGTGTTCCTTGCATCCTGAAAAAAAATCCTGACTGAAAGCTGATGATGAAAGCGACTTCCTCTCCTTACTTAGAGTCTCAAATGAGAAGTAGAAAACATTGCCGCACAAACTTTTTGTAATTGACATTTGCCTATAATATTTAACATGTGTGGGCACTAATTGCTTTCAGTGTTAGAAAGTTTCCATAACAGCCTGCTTAGCGTATTTCAAATTTGATCATTTCACATCAACAAGATGTATTGCCTGAAATCAGCCCTCCTAATAGACTCAGATAACCCTGCACAATTAAAATAATTCATTCCCTCATCCAGACGTTCATTTGTCTACTGCCTATCTGGGTTTCATTCCAGTTAATTTTTTTTTCACTTTCCCTCAAACTTCTAAAACCATGATACTGACAGATTTTCCCATGGTACAATCGAAAGGCGTTCGGGAACAGATGCTTTTTTTCCGTTAGCCAGTTTTGTGAGAGTGCCCACCACATAATCATGTCAGGAGCTTGGCAAGCCGCATTCTATTTAAAACTCAGACCACCTCTGTCAGAAAAGCAATTACGAGTGAGGGTTTCATTTTAATTTAAATGAGATTACATTACAGTGGCATGAAAAAGGGGCGCTGTCAGGATGAAAAGAACACGAGTGCTCCTCTTTATCTGTTTCCCCAGCTCTGGGATTGGGGGAAAGACTTAACTGCATGAAGAAAGACTGTGTGTGTGAGAGGGAGTATGACAGCGCATGTGTGTGTGTGCGAGAGAGAAAGAAAGAGAGGGAAAGAGAAAAGAAAGTACATGTATGTCTAGTGTGTGCACGCAAGAGTGTGTGAGCAAGTGTGGTTCATTTTTAGTGACAACCTTGCGAATACTGAGGAAGCTATTCCGGATGACAGAGAGAACAATTACCGCAGTGGCTCAGGCTCAAATCAATACAAAAGGCCTGTACAAACCAACGCCAATCACATAAAACTATATGATATGCCATTTACATCTTAAATCTTCTAGCTCTAATCCTCTCATCCTGTCATATCTATCTGTTTTTTGGTTTGTTTTCCCTTTCCTCATTCACATCCTTTGCAGACCTTGTGAATTCACAATACATCACAGTAAAGTATACCAAGCATCTGGGGCTGGCTGGCTCATTGCCTGGTGCACAAGAGAGAGCCATGTCAGAGGAAGCCGTCAAACAAAGTTCATGGTCTAGTTGCAGCATGTGTTTCTCCCTAGGGTGAATTCTGAGTAAGAGTTAGAGATGCGTCATGTTTTAACTGCACATTCTCTCTTTTATACCCCCCCTCCTGTCTCCCTCTATCTGTCTCCCTCTACCTCTCCTTTTTCCCATGCTCCCTGGCCTTGGGTGGAACAGCGGATGAGCTTGGGATCGAGTTCATGGGTAAGACAACATGGAGCACTCTACACACAGTCCCTCGCATTGTTATAGCTCTGTGAAATGCCACATACAAAAACATACAGTACAATCCAGCCTAACAAGGCAGCTCACCTTGGAAAATTAATGCAGGCCAGTCACCATGGAAACACCATGGCAGTGAATTAGGTGTATTCTATCTGCATGGAGAACGGCATTGTCAGAGGGAATGATGTAAGGAAGATAGAGCTATAAAGACGGATCGTGTCTGCAGTGTGTGTGTGTGTGTGTGTGTCTGCCTGTCTGTCACATGTATGTTCCTGAGTGAGTATTTATGATGCCAGTTACTATCTCTACCCTAACAAGCCACTTTTTCTCATATTTTTAGGGTTAGCGGCATAATTATCTCATCCTACTGGTAGATTTGTTCACTTATTAAAAAAAAAAAATTCAAAAGACTCAATGTGAGACTGAGATGGTGATTTTTTTTGCAGCGTATTAGCACTCCAGCAATGCATATAAGTTCTGTGTTCTGCGATGCAAAGCTTGCCTTTAATATCCTTTACACATCAAACAAACAGAAAATATAGACTATATTATATGTAATTGGTCTTTTAGTGGCAGCCAATTTACAAATCAAGCCTGTTTTGGACTGGCTGCATGATCACAGGCATCACTCACTGATTTTCGGTTCCAGCTGGTTGACTGTCCTGTTGAATTCCCTTTGCTGATCTAAACACCCTGTCATAGGTGTTTAGAACAGCAAGTATGAGGGCTTTCATGAGCTGGTTATACTGTATTCTGATTTACTATTGTATGGTAGTAAAAAAGGGACATTTATTTATATGAAAATGTTGCGGATTATTGTGCTAACAAGTCCTTGGAAACAAAATCATTGGGGCCTCTTTCTTTACAAGTGACACAGTGTTTCATTTCCAGATGGAATTTACCACCTCACCCACACTGATCCATACTTTAACAACCGCCCACACACACAAAAGGACACATAAATACAGATACATTCTCACGCAGACTCTCGCGCTCTTTCTCTTTCTTTCTCTTTTCTGCCATTCCCTTGCTTGCCATTCTTTTCTTCTCTCTCTCTCTCTCTTTAAAGCATACATTTCATGCTGTGCGGTTTTCCAGCAACATGGCTCCATTCACTGTCTTCACTTCCATTGTTTTCACTTTGCGCTCGCTCTAGGAAACAGAGGGGAGGGGAAGACATGGTATAAGAAAATGCAAATCCTATACACAACCCTCCTCAGCTGAGTGATTTTAATCTAGGAGTTAAATTAGTTTAGTTGCGGGTGCAGGTGGGTGGATGCATCAGAGGAAATGGGAACAGGGCTGATTGATTGATAGTTGGAGGGACATGAAGACAGACAGAGAGAGAGAGAGAGAGACAGATAAACAGACAGGTAGGGTTTTTTTGTGTCTAAAATAGGTATGCTCAGCTGCTTACTTGTTTATGGTAGTCTCTCAAATGTGATCACAACTTCCTTCTGTGCTTTAGAAATTAATTGTTTGATAGCATAACTGTTACGCAAATCCCAAAAGGTCCATTTTTTTGTTTGACAGTCATAATACCGAAATGCCCAGTTTGATGTTGAAATGAGAGCTCTAAATTTGACTTTACTTGATAAACTGGTCTTCTCTGGCTTTTCTTGCATTTTTTTTTTTTTTTTTTTTTAGTAGCTGTGTCTGTCTCTGAGTGTGTCTTACTGTTCTGCTCTGATGTTTTTCAGGCTGGCCGGCGTGATGCCCCAATTTTTCACGGGTACTTTAACCTGGTCATTACAACATTTTTTCTGGCTGTCTGTAAAGTACTTGCCATGGCATAGCTGGCCATATGGGATCCTCTTGTGAGGGCGTTGTCCTGGTGTCAGTATGCAGTATGTCTTAGCCAGTGTAACTGAGGCTGGATGATAACTGCTCAATGTTTTGGCACTTTGCTATTTGCACTATTCCAATGTTCTTACATGGTTTTGCACCTAATTTCAAGAATGTGATGTAGGCACTCCATGTGAAAAGGCTGTCACCGTTTCATGTGCTGCATGTTGCCCTTGCCTTCCAGCCATACAGCAGAGTTGAAAAGCACACTGCCCTGTGGACTGCTGTTTCTTTCTCATGCTCATGCCCAGGTCTTTCTTTTGAAAACCCTCTTTTTCATCGATCCTAAGGAAACTGTGGCTTGTCTGAGGTGGTACTCCACTCCAGCACTGACAGACCTGTGTTCAAGGGCGGGCTTTAGGTGGCTGTGCCCGCCCTGATCATTAGCTGGGCCCGCCCTGGAGCGACAGAAAACTTTTTCTTTTTTTTTCCAACATGAAACATTGTACTACTGTCTCTTTAAGTTAAATCTCTCTCTCTGCATCTTATTGGCTTAGCTGATATTACTTTAACCAATCGAACTCCTCTTGCCTAAATCCTGACCAATCCCAACCAAGGAATGCACCGTTCATGTCCGTGTGCCGTGTGAGGGAGGGGAGAGAGTGAGGGAGAGAGACTTAACATTAGTCTGTTAAAAAACTTGATTGGAGTGAATTAATTACAGATATGGATGCCAAACAATTTTTAAATTATTTTAGCAAGAACAATTCCGGTCGCTTAGCTGTGAGTGAGCCCTAAAGAGGCAGGGAAGAAACATTTGAAGTCGGTTTGCTATAACGCTAACCAACGTAAACTATAAAGTTTATGGTGACAGTCTTCCTTTAGTTTTCCGTCTGCTAGCTAGCTAGTAGCTACAGACACCACAAAGCTACACTATGTCTAATGTTAACTATAAAATGACTGCGTGGCTGAAAAGACAATGAAGCTGGAGGTCGGATTACAAAGCTTCCTCATACCCAGACCTGACCTGCTAGCTTCCAGGCAGAAGGTAGGCTACGTTTATCTGCACTGACTGGGCGGTTGACTAGCTAAAGTGTTTTGGTCCGTCTGCTCTCTCTCTCTCTCTCTCTCTCTCTCTCTCTCTCTCTCTCTCTCTCTCTCTCTCTCTCTCTCACGTGTGGTTGATCAATTTGGTTGTTTCATTCAAATGGTCGAATACACAGGATATAAATAACTGGTTGTGTGGAAGTTTGGAAATGGATATTTTGTTGATTGTATTGTTCATTATTGTTCTTTATTTTTCAAATTCTACAAACCCTGTGTTGTTGAGAGATACAGGTGAATCTATTGACTGGCGTGACGGGACTGTTGAGTAAACCCTGTTGAGATGCAGCAGGTGAATGTGAACCGCTTTGTCATACATGATGCAGGCCATGTTGGCATGATCACTGTTTTTATTAAGCATTATTACGCGAGACAGTCAAGCACACCCACAAGTGTAATAATGTGATTATACAACTATTACCAACAAAATAAAATGTATAATCAAAGGTTTTTTGCTAGTATTCTCTCCGTTTCAGCAGAAATACATGAGATCTGACGTTAACTAGTCCTTGTCAGCCAGCCGACTTGGGCTTATCATGTTTTCTAGACATCGCGATTTCCCAAAACTGAATAAATTCCACACACAGCAACACAAAACTGCTTTGCTAGCTCAATCATGTTGTAACTAGAATATCCGTTGGAAATTTTTTTTTTCATGGACTGATAGTTACACTTCTGCCGACTCAATCCGCGAAACTGCGAGGTCGCGAAAGGTGAACCGTGTTATAGCGAGGGACAACTGTATATTAACAGTTATATTTTCATCTTTTCATAAACTCACGAGCAGTTGTTTCATTTCAGCTGAGGGTGTGTCACTCCAATTTAACGTCAGCTCCGATTAATGTGGCTAAGCAGCAAAAGTAACATCGGTACGCAGTCACATTAAGGCTGAACAGAGTTATATCATTTCAACCCCACCTTTCGGGGGCTTTTGCTAATCACCTTTTCAGGCTATTATCAGTTTAGTTCTGAAATAAAAATGACAGTTTGCACAGATGTGTTGATTTATTAAATGTTCATTTCAATGTACAGATAGAAACAAACTGACAAATTAAGTAATCAATGGCCTAGGAAACTCATAAAGACTAAACAAATTAATAACAATTAATAGGCTAATTAATAACTGATAACATTAACACATTAATAACAAGAACAAAGTTATAGCCTGCACATCTCCGTGGAAAATCTTACAGGTACTGTCCGTGGTGCTGAATCTGCCTCAGCAGGTACTGTCCGTGCTGCTGAATCTACAGCTGTGTCCCAATTCAGGGTCTGCATCCTTCGAAGTCCGGGTCCTCCGAAGTCCGGGTCCTTCGGAGCACCCGGACTTCAACCGAAGCATCCTCCCTCGTCAACTAACGGCAACGAAATGGGACGGTCTAGCCTTCGGAGTATTTCCTGGTTGCGTAACCGCCGTTACCGCCGTTTCCATGACAACAAACTCCGGAGACCGAAATATAACGTTTCTTTCTGCCAGACAAGACAGAACAGGGGTTTTGGTTTAACATATATGGCGTTGGATGTTCAAATGAGTAAAAAACGAATATTTATAATGTGAAATCTGAACTTTTCTCCGACTGAGCAGCAGCACGCAAAGCATTTTGGGATACGGGAGGCCAAGAAGGATAGTCGCGGTGCAGCCTCCGAATCGGCTACCAACGGCTGAAAAGGAGGCCGCATTTGAAGTGCGCATTTGAAGGATCCTTCGGCTTTGGATGAATTGGGAAAGGCCTTTGCGCAGTGTTGTGACGTAACTGGCCTTCAAATGCGGACTTCGAAGGATGCAGACCCTGAATTGGGACACAGCTTACCTCCGCAGGTACTGTCCATGGTGCTGAATCCGCCTCAGCAGGTACTGTCCGTGGTGCTGAATCTTCTGATGCATTTCATTCTCTTTATTATAGAAATTAAAGCTCCATAAAATTCACGGAGGATCTTGTTTAGCTTTTCTTTCCCTACAGTTGAGAAATCAACTGTTTGCCCGGTGTTTTTCAGGTAGTCTTGTATACATTTGACGGCCCAAGATACTGACCGGGCCGTACTGGCTTCATTTCTTGACCCCTCCAGCTGATCCAGCTCTTCACTCGTCACTCTCGCGTATCTCGGCTTTTTCTGTTCTGTCTTGTTTTCCTCGTTCAGCCATTTATCCAAACTTAGGTCACCAAATAAATCAAAATTGACAACAAAACGGTCCATTATGCAGGCTAACAAAGTTGACAGTGGCTTTTGATGCGGGTTTCAGTGAAACGTTTCATGTTGCCATGGAAACCACACAGATTCGGGCAATAAGATGTAGGCGGAGTAGTATTTTCAGTGATGAGGTATTTTTCATTTGAGCACGGCTAGCCGTGCTGTCATGCTCATTTGAGCACATTTCTGATTGACCAATCAGATTGCTCGGTCGGATCTACGTGTTGTATAATAGATATTTCATATGCATGCACTATGCAATTTGAGTTCTGTTGCGTTAATTGACCCTTGGCCATGCCAAGGATCCCGCTGCACGTTACTGTCTGTCTGTCTGTCTGTCTGTCTGTCTATCTATCTATCTATACAGACAGAGACACACAGACAGACAGACAGATAGATAGATAGATAGATAGATAGATAGATAGATAGATTTATGTCAAAAACACAGAGGTAGGTGTGGTGAGAACTTAGAAAAACAATGAGAAATTAGATATCCCTCTAAATCTGGCTGAAAAAATATGCTAAAATTTTTTCGCCGTCACAGGCACTGCCCCCCCTGGGATCTTTACTGCCCCTCCTGTCATTTCTTTCTGGATACGGGTCTGAGCACTGATGATGTGGCAGTGGGGAAAGATGGTTCACAGGTTTTTAAAAGATGCAACTGCTGAGAGGTGACTTACACCAATAGTAACAGCTAGATGTTTATCAAGAGCACTGTACAAGCACAAAATTACTTTAGTCTTCTGCTGATGTGCTTAAGAAATAGAGGCAGCTGCGGTTGTTCACTCCTAAAGTGCAGCTTCAAGGCAATTATTGCCACTACTTCTGTTCCTGCCACATTGCTGGTATTTTGGATATGTGAGTGAAAAGCCTGCTTCACCGCTCAGAAGTATTCTAACACTATTGTCAAAAGTGTAGGCTGCTCCATCATGCATAAATAATACATTAACATGCGAGTCAATAATGGGTCATTTGGGTCTAATCAAGATGGCAGCAAGCCAGCAAAAACAACTCAATTACAGTCTAGATTCTAAATTTTAACAATGCACAATGAAATGTAAAAATAAAATAGGATCAAGTCTATGTGTCACAGACAGATTTTGAAAATTATAGCGAAAGTCATTAACTCGCCAATTTCTGCTTTTACCAGCATTAAATTTGCATTGTGTTGCAGCTGGCCACCGCCACGTTCCCTCAGTCTGTCTGTATCAGACTTCAAAGTTACGCTCTCTTCCTGGCGCTCTTTCACAGAAGCTGAGTGGGCAGTTTGGAGGACCTCTGATGTGTATCCATATATTGTAACTCCTGGATGTGTTCAGATGCTATCTTGGTCTTTGCCAGAAGTCTGATATTACAAAGGGTTCCTTCCAGTTTTAACTCAATTACTCCACATTATCCCTTGATGTGCTGATGCAGCACTGATCACAGAGGAGGAAAATGTGTTTGTGTGTGAGGTGGGGGGTGGGGGGGAATGCAATCAGACTGGCTTGTTACATGTGTAGATATTGTAAGGTCCACATTCATGCTCTTCAACAGTCAGAGAAGCCTCATGCCCTCAAGTTGACAAACTTGGCCAGACAACTGCAATTTCACAAGACTTCCCAAAAACAGTCATCTGTTGACAGCATCATAAGCCATGGACAAGCCCTCAAATGTTATGAACAGGTTGTGGTGATGTTCTCTGCACTTTTCCTGCAGGTGTCAGCCGGTGACAACCACATCCAGGGATTTCATTGTTTTTGAGGGAACTGATGGCTTGACTATTGCCAGAGAAGGTTGATATTCAAAGTTGTGCATGACAGGGGGACAAAATAAATTCCTCCACAGTCAGTCTCATTAGTTTGGTTGAGCACAGCCTAACTTGAGGTGTGTATTGACTCTCAGTTATAAGTGGACCAGACTTGGTGATTTATTTTCCTCTCGCTGATGTTTTGAGCTGTTGCCTCACACAGGCTGGTGATGAGCAATATTAACTTTTTTGGCTGTTATGTGCAGTTCCTCTGTTGTGATTAGTATTTTCTGTTGCTCTCTAGCCCAGAAGAGTGGAAAAAGGTTTTATGTATTCTGCACAGTCTACCCTGAATAAGCTGCAGTATGACTTATAATTAAAAGAGCTGATCTCACTGGATGCTTTTAAATGCAAAACCACTTGGAGGCAGATTTATTAGGATGTCGACGCTTGTTGTGACTTGATATGCACCTGTTTAGAAACTTCACTTTGTAATGCTCGCGCTTTGTGTTTGTTATTTATTAGTTTCTTATTGTCTGACTGTGCTTTTAATCTGTGCTGCTGCCTGTCTTGGCCTGGCCACCCTCACAAAAAAGGTTTTTAATCTCAAAGGGATTTTACCCCGGTTAAATAAAAATGTTTACAACTCAGTTAACATCCTTAACATCCATGCTGCTGTTCTTACCCGGGCAGATATTTTGTGCTCAAATCCACTGCTAAATGTGTTGTAATATGAGGTCTTTTTTTTTTTTGACTGAGCAATGTTTGGCCACTTTTTCTGCCCCCCTCACTAGCTCATCTCTGAAATGCAGACGCTCAGTTGCACATATTTCTGCTGGGAAACAACTGCTGTGTGTCCCAGCTGCTGATGACCTTAAGCCTCTGCTGCTGATGTGCAAGGGCCTGACAAGGAGTTCCTGGAGCATTCATTTGCCGCTAATTCCCTGTCGCCATCAGCCTTTGACTTCTAACACATACATACACACTCGGTGTGGCCCCTGCAGGCCGACCATTGGTGCTGGCTGCAGGGTTTGTCTGAAGGAAATGATTATCACACTTCAGTTAGCACATGTCATTGAGCCCTGCCTGTGTCTGCCACATCCCCAATCACATGCTCAGACACTGACATTTACTGACAGAATCATTGGTCCCTTTATGCTAATGGGGATTATGTGTGTGTCTTTCTCTCTTTGTCTGTGTGTGTGGGTGTGTGTGTGAGTGTGTGTTCACCCCAGCGTGTTCTCCCACTGTGTTCAGTATGTTAATTCATGATACATTTCTCCCACCCTGCTCAATCACACACGCAGCCCATATCCTTTGTGTCATGGTGGAGATTCATTGACCTGAGCTGTATTCTCTCCTTGGCCTCCACAGAGAGTGGTGAGACCTACCAGAGGCAGGTGCTGTCCATCTTTAGCATCGCCTCGGGGATCTGTCTTCTTGGAGTGGCATGCATGGCTCTCTACCGCCGCAACAAGTGAGTGATGCGAGCCAGCACCACGTTACTGGAGAATGCCTCTGGCTATGCACAAAGAGCACTTTACTATCATGGCACAGGGCCCAATGAAATCCAAAGCGTGAGTCAGATAGAGGATGTTTTAGCAGAGCATCAAATCTAAATTGTGTTCCACGAAAGTGCAATTGGGACAGACACTCAGGTAAGATTTATTATAACATAGTTTTAACAGGTTTGTCACAAAGTGCTGCACACAAAACAAAAGAGAAAAAAAAATACAGATTAAAAAAAAAAGAAAAATGAGCTGGTATGTGCGAGCGAATGAAAGGGTACTAGGCAACACAAAGGCAGTCCAACTCTGCAGAAGTTAATGACAAGCTGCAAGGACGTGAAAGTAGAAAAGAACATAGACAAAGAGAAGTAACTGCTATCAAGGCGGGAGTTAATGAAGGTTGTAGGTTGAAGTTTGTAGGTCTTGAAAAACAACAATGGAGTATTACAATGTGCTGTGGTACCTATGCATTTGGCTCAGCATGAGAGAGCAAAAAATCCTGCAAATATCCACCGTTACAGTTAGAATTAATGTACCTAGAAAAATAGTGTCCAGAATCGTACTCTTTCTACACCTAAAACGCGGTAAAATATGATCTCCTTTCCCAAAATGATGCTTGGTATTGTAGGTCAGAGAGCTGCCTGTCTCATTATTGCTTAAGTCTATTATGCATTACAATTTAAGCAGAAAACTTCAGTTTTACTCACTACTTTACAAAGGAGAGCAGTCATTTCCACAGTTTTACTCGTGATATTTTTTGAGAGAGCCCTATACACCAGAATTAGAGCAAGTAAAAGTACTTCTACCCCATGAAAAGGAAATCAAACCACAGTTCTTGATGTGTCTCTGAAAATTATGAATTAAACAGGATATTCCTACTACTGTAAGGCTTTCTTAATGTCCAGCATCAGCAAATGTTTATTCAAATCCAAATATTCTCTGCTCTTAATTATTTTATAGGAAAAAGACTAAATAATTACTGAAAAGGCTTGCAATAATACCTGTTAACTGTGAAAGAAGTTTAATGTTTCTAGCCGACTGTGTGTATTATTGCAATACTACTTTGATAAATTGTTGTTTCATAGTTGTAGTAGTACTTCAAATCCAGTAGTGAGTACTTTGTTCTTTTGGACAAGCTCAGTCTTATGCTTCCTAAATTGTGGTTACTTTTTGTATCCCTTACTTTAGATACACTTTATAGCCCTTAGCTGCAGAGAGAGTTGAGCAACCTAGTATTTAAAAATGAACATTTAATGGTGAATTAACATTTAATCCAAAAGTCTTAAGCATCAATTAATTTTTAATCCAATCAAAATTTAATCCAAAATTAAGTAACGCTCTCATATTTTATATTTAGCATAGCTAAAAGACGCCAATTTAGTTTTCTTTCTTGCTTTTTTGCTTGTTCATGTGAACTGTTTTTATGGTTAAGGAAAAGGCTGGAAGCAATTATACAGATTCACAAGGAGTGTGTGTGCGCAAAATTAAAGCCCTGGCTATTTACGATACTGGTGAGCAATAAAGCTTGCCTTCAGTCATATCAACATGCATGCTCATGAATAAACTGACACATACGCCCTTAATGTAAGAACTTATTAGTATGCATCGGTGAAAGCACAGTGCTTGTCTTAGTCCACAATGTGAACTTAGCTCAGACTGTACAGTGTGCACATTGTCCATAGATTAATACATACATGTACCATTAAGTGGCGGTAAGACCTATAAATGTTTTAGCAGCAGCCTGATGGAAATGGCTTCTGTCTTCCTACTTCATCATGGCCCTTTAAAGGTAGAATTCTCTTTATAGTTTCCTTTGTGAAGGATCTAAACCCCTGATACTAAAACTGGTCTCTGATAGTATTGCTGGAACATTTTTTTTTCCTTTCTTTTTTTTTCAGGATATTATCGCAGGGGCATGTAATGGACGTTTCACGGTACATTGCCTTGATTAAATTTTCACTTGTGAAAGACAGTTTCTCTCGTAATGCTATTTTGGTAGCAGCTTGGGGCACTTTTCACCAGCGCCACCATCTAAACTTTCAGTTACAGCCCTGAAAAAAAAAAATCCTTTGTGAATTGACTGTTGCTCATCATGTCATTTTGATGGGGCCGCTACATTTAAAATGTTTGACAAATGTTGTCAGCCGTTGCAGTTTGATGTCAACACAAATCAAAAATCTCCAGCTGTCCATTGTGTATAACTGATACAACAAAGATCTCTGTAAAAACAAGTGGTGAAATATTTATCTCTAACTGCTGTTTGATATAGGCCACATATCTGTCCAGAATGCAGCTCGTAGACTAAATCTTCCCTTGAATAGGTGGCTGTGACAGTTCATGGACCAAGCTGATCTTAAAGTCTAACAGGCCTGTACCTGTGTGCTATTGCTATGTAATGCATGTGTCTATCACTATACATACAACCGTGATAGGTCAGTAAATATGTTTACCTACTACATTTTTCACCAAGCTCTGTCTCACTGAATTGCACTAAGCTGTGACTAGACTCTACAACTGTTAAATGTAACCCCTATCCACTGAATCATTCAGACTTCATGCCTTGAAGTGGGAATGCAAACATTTCTAAACATTTCCAATAGCAGCTTAAGGTTGCACAGCTCCCATTTTTACGTGGCCTTGCCATTGGTTATCACAGTCACCCCTATATAATAAGTCTTTATAATTTATCTTCCCTTCATAAGCAGGCTTCTTTTCAAAGAACTAGCGCTGCAAAACTTGTTACAATAGGAGAGTTTGCTTATGTAACACTATACAGAGGTGAAGTAAGAGTCCTCCTTTTTCCCATAATAAAGAATTTGCTCTCTCTCTCTCTCTCTCTCTCTCTCTCTCTCTCTCTCTCTCTATCTATCTATCTATCACTATGTCTATATGTCTCTGCGTCTCTCTCTCCTTATTTCTCCAGGAGACACAGGGAAAAACTCCGAGCCCACTTCTCAGAGAGCCGCAGCCTGAGGGACTGCAGTATCAACGCCTCTGGCCTCATGTCCAAATCCACTCAAAGGTCTCAGTACAGCCTCCAGCTCCAAAAGGTAACTCCTACTGATTTATTTCCAGTCATACCCTTAATCATCTGTCCGCCGGCTGAAACCAAATTGTTCACATTGAAATTTGACATGAATGAAGAGAGAGAAATGTTATTGAAAGGCAATGGATTAGATTTTGTAATGTACTTGTCATGCTCACAGTGACAGATTCTGGTAACACACAATAGATGGAAATCCAGAAGCAGGCAGGCAAAACACAGCACCAGTTCTGTACAGCAGACAGATTGTTTAAGATGGCGCTGTACTACAAGCTGCCTGTTGCTGGAAGTGTTTGTTTGTCTGTGTGCTTGCAGAATATCTCAAAAAGTTAAATGGATTTGCGCAAAACTTTGTGGAAATAAAAGGTTTGCAGAAATAAATCAACCACACAAACATAACTGTGAAATGTTTGAATTTATTAAAGAAAAAAATACCTTAAATTAAAAGCATGGAAAGTAAGAACTGACAAAAGTTTAAGTTGGTCAACTATGTGATGTGGAAATGGCATATCTTGACAATTGTAATTGGAAGATATACGAGAGAGAGAGTATATGGACTCGCATGCACTTTCTGCTATATCTTTTTTTAACCTCTTTTTATCTGGATCATCATTTGCTGTGCTGTTTCTCTGATTGCCATGAGACCACTGCCTTTGATGCTGATGTTTCCCAACAGCTGAAAAGGGCACTGCATGCAACCTTGTGCACTTGGTCATTGCAAGATTACCTAGCACACCACCCCAGTGCCTTCAAGCCACTCTGGTGATTTCAGCCAATCTCTTCAACCAAGACTAACATCATTCAATATGTAATGCGAAACAAAGACGACTGGAGTATTTCTATGCAATTCAAGCGTAAAGGTTACTCACAGTTCCACTGATATCAGTACTCCCTCCCCAGCAGATCAGAGCAAAATTTGATATATCACCCAGGTACAGGTCTAATTGTCTAGCAATAACCCACAATGTTAACACCACTGCTGACAATATATTGACAGAAATGTATGGAGGTCTCTGCATGCACTGAGCCCCTGCATCTGGCTGCAAAATGCTCTCAGGGAAGGGATCAGCGAGGAAGTCAAGTGTGTTCAGTGGGAGCCAGTGAGGAAAATAAAGGAAGGTCAGAACATGTAGAGAGAGGGGAAGGAAGAAAAGCTGCAGCAGAAAAGTGTGAAGGACGCAAAGAGTGGGATGAGGGGGATCACGGGTTATAAGCAGCCAGGGGGCACATGTACCAAGGGGACCAAGGAGAGATCAACAAGCTAAACCTGTTTTTCAACAGATTTGACATGGAGACATCAGTCTAGCTATTTCTAACCTCTCTGGCTGGCAGGCCTGGGGTGACCCTACTTGCTGTGGCCCATCCACTCCTTCAGCATGCCAACAGCTAGGGAGTGAAGGCGTAGAGGTGGCACAGTTATACAGGTTTTTGGATTCTCCTATCAAGGACAAATTGGACCGGCAACAGAGATGCACTCCTCAAGAGCAGATAGAATAGACTGTTCTTGAAGAATGCAACATTCCACTCAGCATCCTCAACCAATCTGTAGAGGTCAGCATACTGTTCTAGCTTGTTGTTTGCTGTGGAGGCAACAGTGAGGCGGGGGATGCCAGTGGGCTCAATAAACTAGAGAAAAAAATAGCTCTGTCATAGGGTTGAGCCTGAAAGCCCTCAAGGCAAAGGATGACAGAGTGGCAGAGGGGAGAATGAGCTCAAGACTGAACTCCATTTTAGACAGTGCCTTCCTCTGTCTGTATGATGAGCTGATGCAGCTACCGAATGTTTTTGGCCTCCCTAGAAATATTTCAACTCTCTGGACCAAGGCATTACTACAGGCCGGAGCATTTCCCCTAAAGGTGTACCGAGCTGCACTGCAAGTGCTTATTCATTCTGACATCATTGCTACACAATGCTTTCTGCCACAATGCCCCCAGTCTCAGCCAAGTAGGAGGGTGCTGGAGCCTCTCTGTACTCCACTGGGCACCTGCACTCTGTCTGCACTACAGTAGTCTGTACTTTGCAGCTTTGCACTATTGTTTCTCTATAGTCTAGACGCCACCATACATCTGCTCTTCTATCTGCACAATCTGATCTGCATGTTTGCACAATACCTCCATATATTTCTGTACACATCTTCAGTCTGTCAGTTTGACCCGTTAATATCTGTGATCTGTGAATACCTTACATAGCTCATTTGCACATGTTGATACATTTCTGTGTATATGTTCACTCCATCTGTAAAGCTCATTAAGTGAATCGCTAAAGACGATTTTGGTTTGGAAAGTACACTGGTGATTTAATCTCTAATTGGAGTGATCGTGTGAAAAGATTCATAAATGCTTTGGCAGAAAACTGAGAGCCATTGGTAAGGGTAATGTTTTTGAGTGAATTTTCCTGCAGAGTCAAGTTAGGTTGTTTTATTGGCACTGATTAGCCTAGAGAGAAATATGCAGTTTTGGCTGCTGAAAATGTGTGTGTGCGTGCATGTGCATGTGCATGTGTGCATGCATGTGCATGAGCATGAGCATGCGTGCGTGCGTGCGTGCGTGCGTGCGTGCGTGCGTGCGTGCGTGCGTGCGTGCGTGCGTGCGTGCGTGCGTGCGTGTGTGTGTGTGTGTTCATAACTGAGAAAGATATAATTCCATGTAAGCCAGAAACCTTCCTGTCTAGCCGAATGGCATTTATACTCGAGTTTTCTGGTAATATATGGTGCAACCAAATGTGTTAAATGGAGTGATAATTTGTTCATTAGCAAAATTATCAAGAATGCCATGATATGCATTGCATGTTGCCTCTGCAACAGCAGTAGCAATGAGGCAAAAGGTGCTATAGGTATCATCACAACTAGGCCACCACATGGACAAACCAATTCAACTTAAAACCCGATAGCTTCAGCCTAACTGACATCAGCAGTTACAAAATTTACATTGCACACACTGCACAGATCAGAACTTGATAATCCAAAGAGGACTGAAGCTATTCTGAAGGCAAATGTGTGCCCTAGTGCCTGTTAAGTAATATGCTGTTATTATTGATATTGTTTTTCTGTTATTTGCTCAGTCCCCATGTTTTCTATTTCATCTCCTCTTGAAATAAATCCAGTTTCCATTCTTTTTATCCAAGACTTTTCACAAGTGGCATGAAACGAGACAACAAGGAATTAGGAGAGAACAAGTGCAATGGGTTACGTGATGCAGGTCTGCCATTGTCTACAACAAGCTGTTTATTTTATCCCTTGACATAGATATCATCCTCCAGGTTTCTTAGAGAAAGTTTTCCACGGCTATTGTTCCAGAAAGTGAGGCGTTCTCCCCCCGCAGGGTATATGAGAGGGTGGCCAAAATGATCCTATTTTCCTGCACGACTAGTGAACAGCAGTAACAGCTCCCTCTGGGAGTCAAGGGTGTAGGAAAGAGAAAGAGGCTTATCAGGCATGAGAAGCCTGAACCAGCTCTAAGTCACATCCAATTGCTTTAATGATGTACAATCAGCCAGAGAGAAAGGGCAGCACAGGAGCTACTGTAACTGGAATAACAGCATTATCTTGTGACTTAATATTTCACGGGAGGTTTTAGGGGCATTCGTGGTCGCTTTGCCCTGTATGCCAAAGCTCTGTCTGGGCCCTGTTGTAAGATAATGGTGTTAATTTTGATAAGGAAGAAGGGAAAGAATCAAGTGAGGAAAATTCTTTAGGAAACCATTAATGTAATCTTGTGTGGGATTAATTCTTGAGTGCAGCTAGAGTGCTGCGAAGGCCAGCAGGGAGTTTATTCACAAAGCGTTCCCTCCTAATCTGCAGTTTTAAATATAAAGCGTAATTAAAGACACTCTGCATGAGTAAGGGGCTCTGTATATCACTGAGAGAACATCTCCTACATAACCGGGGAGAGCTGCTGTTAAGCATATATCCTCACTATTATATGTGACACAGTGCAGGAAGTTTGTTTTTCCTTTGTTCACTTACAAAATTATAGCACAGAGGTTTTGGATCCCTTTGTTTTTGACTTTGGCCAGAGTGGACAGAGGAACTGAGTAATTTGTCCACACTGAATTTGTATACTGAAAGCCCTTCATGTGACTGAGTTAAATATTTAAATGCAACAAATTACTCATGTAATCATGCAATTCTTGGCCATTTTTTGCTGCCTTCACAATGAAGTGAGGGACAAAAAAGTGAGATCTCTATGGATGTCTTGTATAATATCACTCATATCATTGTTCTTGGGAAGCTCAGCTTAGACTAAGGAAGCTTAATTAGTTTCTCTTTTGCATAGTGTGAGCGTTGTAATAACGATACTGACTACGTGAGGTTAACTATGATATCACTGTGCACTGCTTTGTCATTCTGCAGCCATTTACTTGTGTTTTTTTTTTTTTTTTTTTTTTTTTTTTTTTAATGCCACTCATGCACTACTCTTTTCCTCTTTTGCAGAGCTGCAGTTCTCATGGATCCTCTATTAAGGGTGGCAGTATGGCACCAGGCACAGCAACAGTAGCTCCTCCTATTCTCAGCAGAGCACTGTCTAAAGGGAAACGCTTCAGGTGAACATGTGACATCCTCTTATTTCCAGCTCTATTTTTACGTGTATGTGTGTGTGTGTGTGTGTTTTCCAGCCTAGATCCAGAGAGAAGAGACAGTCAAGTAAGAAATGTAATCATTCTGCAATATGGTGGAATATGTACATAGACCTCAAAATAAACAGGTTTTTTTTTTTTTTTTTTTTTTTTTTTTTTTAGAATGGAGGTAAAAGATTTATGATGATTGTAATTGGTAGTAGAGGTGTTAATATATGCAGGAGCCACTTCCTACACTATGAGCCTATATGTGTGTGTGTGTGTGTGTGTGTGTGTGTGTGTGTGTGTGTTTTCAGCCAGAATCAGCAGTTTTACATGAGAACTGTTGGTTTGCCTAGTTTGCTGATACGGTGTGAAAATCTGTCTGCCTCAAAATGTCTCCAGATAGATGGCATGTCCAGTAAACTGAGCAAAATACTTTAAATGTACTCTCAAAGGGGTGATGAAATGGCTTAGAGAATGGTAGGGCACCGAGAATACAGTTTATGAGTGATCCTTTGTAGAGAAGGGAGTTTTTGATGATCATTCAGATTCCTTTACAGTTTGATTGACTTTGTTGTTGTATTTTGCTGAGGAGGTACAAGGTTAATGCATGAGATTAATTATCTGTTTAACATCATTGTAGTTGATGGCAGTTGACAAAAATATTGTATTTGTCATTTTTGTATAGATTCTTTCTCCATTGTATCATTATTACTCAAATGAAAGGAAAGGCAATACGATTATCAAATATACAGTGCAAGGCAACTTCTAAAGGGTAGCTCTCTTTAAGGGTCAGTCAGAGCTTTGATGTTAGAAGTTGGTATGTGACCAAATGCCGCCGTTTACTGTAAAAGCCTTATCAGGACAAGGAGTTGTGGATGTTTTATTCCACCCCACCAGTACACCCAACCAGAATAAATAACTTCATGAAATTCAATGAGGCAAAACATAGCCCTAACTATGTTGTTTTTGGAACCCAAATCATTTCATTTGTTTTGATCGTATTTGTGCAGGAATATATTAACAATTAATGTTGAAACATAAATACAGACAGGCGCATATTGTACAGGGGCTCAGCACAGCATTCAGCGCAGGGGAACAGTGCAAGATATAAAGAAGACTGTGCGGAAGACCCCGCGTAAATGCATTCCACATTATGTAACTACGTGCATGAAAATAGCATGGTTTACAGTGTGATCACAGCTGTAGAGGGGGGTGGGGAGAGTCCAGCAGTGCATTTGGACCAATGTTACATCAGATTGTTAAAATAATTAGGATGAAAATCACAAGATAAGTTCACAGAATTATGGAGCATGGACATAATTCCTGAGGTTAAAGTGACACAAAGCACAAAGATTTGCATGAGCATTTTATTGTAGTGCATGATTGTGCAAACACTGCATGGTACTGATAAACAGGATGTAATTAACAGTCACAGCAGTGGGATTAGGTTCCGTTCTATAGGGGGAGTTAAGAGGGAATTCAGAGTTTGTGTGGCTATGCAGGGACGGGGACTCTTTGGATGTCTGGTTGAGTACAGTGACAACTTAAGTGAGAAAGCTGTTGAGATGGCAGATGGTCTTGGCCTAATGGACCTGTAGTGTCTCGCAGAGGAAAGTTTTTCGAAAGGTTGTTGCCTGGGGCTGCTGGGCTGGTAGCAACACTTCCTGGCCTTTTCTTCACCGTAATGTCATGCAGCTTCTTCACGGAGGGCAACAGACAGCCAACCATCCGCTCGGTTTGAGAACCAGACTGGGATGGATGATCTTGGGATGCTTTCAGTCACTGGCCAGGGGAATTGGACCATGATATTGTGAGCTATTAGGAAGAAGTGTCTTATAAAAAAAAAATCAGTAAGGTCTCAAAATGTTACCTCTGCATCATGCGCTTCAACAATTGGGTATGGGTATGTGCAGACTGGTTTGTTTGCTTTAATGCATATTCTGTATGCTCAAACTCCTAACAGCACAGACATTTATAGACTTATCAAATATATCATGGACAGAAACATCAAGTCAAAGAAAATGGAAAGTGGACAGTCCAAAATGAAAAAAACAAACAAACAAAAAAAATTCTCTTGATAAATTTACATTCTAAGTACTCGCACTTTGTCTTTACATTGCATAGTGCTTGTTACACATGTATAGCAGTGGGAAGAAATGAATAAACAAGTCATACTGAATAAATCATTTTTGAGTTTGATATGTATCAAGTGAGCCACAGTTACTCATTTCTGCCTGTTCCTCATCAAGCCACGCGGCTCATATTTATTACACCAGCGAAAGATGATAGCACAAAGCCACTTTCCAAGTAATTGTGCTGCCAATAATAATACCTACAGTCAATCATCATTTTTAGTTTACTCAGGATGTTAACGTCAAGCCAGTACATCTGTGTCAGAAAATAATGCAGAGATCATGTAGTGAACAGGAATATGCACGTGAAATTGCTACTATCCAATAAGAGTTGGTCACATACTGACTAACGGTACTCTTACTGAACATGAAAAGTGTTGTGCAACAGAGGGTACCTACTTCAAATCTGAAAACAGTGTGTTTATAATGAACTGTAGTGATGCACTCACTCAGGTCTGTCTTTGTCGACAAAATTATATTTTTTTGAGTGCAAACTGTTCAGGCCCTTGTGACTTATGAATGTACAGGTTAAAGGTCCAACGATGTTCCATAGCAATTCAACAAACTTGAACCATGTCAACTTGTCATCGACAAAACATTTAAAAGCCTTTATTTAATGGCTATTTAAGGGCCAGCATGTCTTTCAATGACATGCTGGCCCTGATGAAGGCCAACAAGCTGTTTAATGAAGGCTTGTTGAATTTTTGTCTAAGAGGGGTTGCCTTTGTTCAAATCTGTCAAATTGCTGTGAATGTCTCACCTCCCAAGTGAAAAGCAGCTTCTTTACTTGTTTTAAAGCCAGCTGTGGCATTTTTCTAACTGTATGTCTTTTAAAGGTGAGGTTCTGTTTTTTTGGTCTCGTTTTCATCGATCTTCATAAAAAAAAAAAAGACAACATGCAAACGTCTGAAGTCGGCAGAGCTCACAGTAATTCATCAAATGATTTTAGCCATGTCGACATTTTGCAACATCAAGCAATGCAGTTACCTAATGAAAACTATGAAACATATTTTTCTGAAAATTAAATTTGAATTTCAAGTTTAACTATGAATATTAATAACTTAGTGACAGTTTTCACAGATCTCTCATAAACTACTGAGTATTTGGAGATAAATATATTGTTATTTTTTGTTTGTTTGTTTGTTTTTTGTGTTTTTTTTAATAGCCGGACATCACTGCAATACTGTGGCATTTTGTGATAAAGCACATAATATGCCATAAGCTTTAAGTGAGATTTTATAAGCTTTAAGAAGATAGAAGCTATTGAAGCAGCTGATGAACCACAGGATCTGGAATCATATTTAGATAAAGTGATAATTATATAGGGGTGCACGTCATTGTCACAAATGCACTGGGTCTATACAAAATGTCCATGTATTTTTGCACAATATTCTCATCTCCAGGCTTATGGAGGCATTGAGTTGTTTGTCTATTTAATATTCATTAGATCTGCTCACATTAAGTTCATTTGGCTGAGACCCATCTACAGATTGACATCTGTGAGTAGTCTGTGTGTATCATAGTGCCGCACAAATGTGCTTTACTGAGATTTACATTTCACAACACTGCTTTACTGCAGAGCGAGAGCAACAACTTGCTTTGAAGTAGAATTACTTTGTGCCCACAACATAACATATGAAAACACAATGACAGGATAAGACAGGAGGCACCGTGTTTTTGATGACAGTTGTGCTTCATCATTAGCATTTGCAGGATTTTAGGAAATTATGTTATTGTTGTTATTATTAGAAGTAGTAGGAGGAGGAGGAGGAGGAGGAGTACTGCATTAGTATTATCATTATTAGATTCTCAGGTTAAGGTAACCCAGTGAAATGCATATCCACAGTCTGCACAGTTTTTAGAAGCTGCATTATCATTGTAACACAGTTTTCCAATCCATATCACATTGTGTGGCAGAAAGGTATTTTCCTGCCTCCAAATAAATCTTACATTGCACTGTTCAAAAAAAAAAAAAAAAAAAAAAGCACAGACTCAGGACTAAATTTTGCAGCCCTAGACTCCTCCAGGTAACACAAAGGGGTGAAAAAAAGTTTAATAAGATGGATTTAGATGTAACAGCAAAAGCACCCAGTGCTCTATTAGCATGCATCCCTGTTTTTCTGACAGCAAAGTGTCTTTAAGATCAGAGCTCAGTATTATTTCTGTCATCAACACCAAAGAGGACTGGGCCATATGGAAAGCTGTAATCAGTATTTTAGTTAAGAACTATTTCTTAAGCGCAAAATACAAGCTGACTTCTGGACCAATGGTAGCATCTGGTGCTATATCTGAAGTATCTGAAACTTGAGTTTATTGTCAGAGCTATCTGCATACAGGAAAATTACTATTCATTTCACATATACCTGGATACCCCAGCCCAGTGCTTTGACTACAAGGGCAAGGTCATTTATGCACAGAGAAACAGAAAGGGGAATAAGATGCCCTTTTTCATTTCAAAATCAACTGGAAACATATATAGCAAAGGATGAGATACTGTAGAGTTGAGACAGTGAATTGGAGAGAACATTTTAGGTTATGAAGTTATTAGTTTATTGACGAAATCTTCTGTAAACTTACTGGAATGTTCCCAATTTGCTTGCAGGAGTAGCTCCCTTTCACTGAGTCCTGCCCAGCAGCGGAGAGAGACTAATTGCTTCAGGACCCCACCTATTTCCAGAGGGAAACACAATCTCATTGATGGATCAAGAGTCGCTGGCCATGTCTACAAGCACTTGCAAGAAGTTGAGGCGACAGATTTGGAGTCCATAAGAAGGTAAGACTTCTTCCTTTTTTTAATATGTGATATTTTTTTGATCCCTGAAGAGGAAAATCGTGCCTCCCTCTACAGTTAGGGTAAACAGCAGGATCAGCTGTGCAAAACAAAACCTGGAGTGGGTAGGAAAAGAGCATCTTGCTGTGGGACACTTGAACAAGGCTCACTTGTACTTCTGATCAACATGTTAGTCACTGATCATTAATTTAGCTCATGAATATAACAGTATAACAATCCTTTGCATAAGAAAATGAATCCTCAAAGGGACATAACAAAAATTTATGACACAAAATTTTGCACTACAGAAGTTCGACATGCATTGTGGAACTGAAGATAAGATGTGCACTTTCAGCTGCAGTCTAATATCTTAGAAGTGAAATTCAGATTGTTGATTTTTCTCTTGCATTGTTTGAAGAGCAGGGAGCACAGTGCTGTCAAGGTTTCCCTTGGGTCAGCACACGAGCTGAAGTCAGTGTTGTGTAGACATAGCAGGCAACAAGATGGACTCAGACAGAGCTGAAATTTGAAATCTGTTGTGCATTTTCACCATGTGCAACACCATGGCCAAAACACAGAAAAACTCCAGTTGCAAAGTAGAAATTGCCAAAAGGCCAAACAAGTCTGATATTTTTTTTTACAGCTCTACTTTCACAGTCCGTTGCAGCCAACAGCAAAAGAGTTAACAGGATGCCTTAGCACTTTAGTTGTGAATATGGTTTACAAGCTCTTAAAAATGTCTGGATGACTTTTCTGCTGAGAAATTACCCTGGTAGCACAGATGTATACTTAATTGGTTTTATTTAGCTCTTCTGACTTAATTTGGAATAAAGCTGATCTTAAATTATATTTGAATTTGTATTAAACGGTCTTGCGTTTTAAACTGAACTTGCAGAAACCCATCATCAGTCTGATTCACTTTTGTTTTCACACAGATGAAAAAAAAAATTCTTCAGATTTTGCCAAAAATACTGTGACCATATCAAATTGTGTTTTGAAACAAACTGTTGGCTGAATGTGTCACTGTATCCCTAAATCCTAGAAAACTCAAACTAATGCACAGCTCTATCTTACCTCGCAGAATCCCTCGACAAGGAGGTTGTTTAGACTTTCGAAGTGTTTTGAAAACAGGGGTTAAGATGGAGTGGCAGTGCCATAATTGTTAGAGAAATTAGTTTATGAAAAGTTCTCAGTTCAAATCCTGTGAGCTCACTTATGAAATCTGGCTTGAGCAACACACTTGATCCCAATGGCTCTAATAATGCTGCAAAATATGGTTGTACTGAAGGGTCCTCAGTTGTCTATGTATGCGTGTAATCCTCCCTCCCACTGCAACTACTCCACCGGTCCACTGCTGTAAATGAAAATGTGTTTTTATCTGCATGTTTTTATCAAGGTGAAAATAATAGAAAAATATGGAAATTCAGGGCCAAAGCTAATTAAAAGATGAAACATGAATTCCAAAATGTCCTGAATTGTTTTATTTGTGTAAAAGCAAGTAAAAGCAAAGCTATGTAAAAGCGACATGGTACACTTACCAAAGAAATAATTCTGTTTTAGTTTAGTCATTAACGTGTTGACTACAGAGCAGTGTCGTGGTACTGAAACCTTTCAGAATGAGACTACATATTGAAATAATTAATTTCAGGCATTTTAACATCTTGAATTCTCCCCATGCTCATCTTGGTGCAAGTCAGGACAGTGAAACTGTCCTATTTTCATGGCCATCATAACTAAAGTAGAGCTACTGGCCCTGTTTCAGGAGGCATTAAAAGCAGGGAGGACTGTTGGCAGAGCCACCTCTCACCAGTTGGCTATCTGCATGCTTAAAATAACTTCCGCAACATAAAACTACATTCTAATGATCTTCCCTGGCATGTGTTCAAAAATGTAGTCCAATATGAAATCCTCCCTGACACATTATCAAAGAGGAACGTCCGTCAAATGTCCTCAAGGAGGGAGGAGTACACATGTGTGGACAGAGTTGAGCATCGCTTCATCAGCTTGTCAGTGCAGCTGAAGCGTTTCTTTTGCCTCAACTGGAAAAGATGCACAGCATATAAATAAGATCTATTGATTACTGCATAACTCCAAGGAAAAGTAAAGCTGGAAAATCTTTATCTCACATTCTCATTGTCATAATGTTTGTTGATGTGATTGTGTTTTTTATGTAGAATGATGCGCCTTGTCAGATAGTACCAGCCGCACTTCCACTTAAACAAGTAACAGTGAAAACATATTTCAAATGTGCCAAAGAATTATGATATGAGGTTTTATTTACAGATGCAGCATAGTGAATCTTAAAGCCTAAGTAAAGCACTCCAATTTAGCATATGACTCAGGAACAGTCTAATTTGCTGTCAGAGTGTGCAGCTTGAGTGACGGCGCTGTTATCAAATATGTCTGTCATTAAGGCAGTAGTGTCCCTCGTGCATTTCATACACTTTAAAGTCTCCAGCAATGTTCCTATTAGCATGCCAACCTGATTGAGCATTACAGTGACTTGTAAGATATACTGCAAGCTGCCAAACTCTTTATGTGACCTATTTCCATAATTTACATTTTTAAACAGCTCCGTGGAGCTCAGCAGTTCTTTCAAATGGTTGTGCACAGAGATCCTCCAGGAGCATAACAATCTCTCTTTCACACACTCACACACACACGCGCACACACACACACACAAACACAGACAGAGAGGGAGACAGAGAGAGAGAGAGAGAGAGAGAGAGAGAGAGAGAGAGACAAACAAACAAACAAACAAACAAACATGCAAGGAAACTAATGAGAATTCTTTTTTAAAAACACAAAGGCAAAATCTGTGGCTATGGGCAATTAAATCTAACAGCTTCTTCAACTATTCAGGAGGAGAGTGGCGATGAGAGGCGCTTCTCATTTTTGCGAGGATAAGATTGCATTTGTGTAGTTAAACAAGTCACATCTTATTAGCTATTGATAATTCCTTTGCAGATTCATCAGTCGAGTGTGGCTTGCGCTGGCCTTCAGGAGGTTGAAATGACCTATTTCTAGACTTAACAGCCATACAACACCAGCAATACAGCCCCCTCCTCCTCCAGCCCCCACCTCTCCCTTGTTGCCATGGAGACACCCTCTAGTCTCTAGAAATGAGAAACGGGAGGCGAATAAGAGTGCGAGAGAAAAGAGGAGAGAAAGTGAGGGAAGGAGAGAGACGGTACATGTACAAAGAGGATGAGAGTGCAGCAAAGGTGGAGAGAGAGAGAGACGGAGAGAGAGGTGAGGTTGAAAAGTATTAAAAAAAATTAAGAGTGTGAGTTAAGACGAGAGAAGAGCAAACAAGAGAACACCGTTCCATGTTTTCAATTTTATGACAGCAGATTCCCACGGTGTATTGTCAGTTTTATTATCCACTGTCAAAAACATATATTTACCCATCGCAGATGAGGAAAGAATTAAAGGCACGTTTGCCATGGCAGATATTTTTAGATATGTTTTGATCTGCCAGATTTACCTCCAGCATGCATTCCCCTTCTAATACCGAGGGAGGAGTAGGAACGTAATTCAATTATTTAAACTTGGTTATGCTACAAACAGTCTCTGAAGGTCTGACAATAACATTGACTGTCTCCTTAGGCATGCTGGGGTGATTCTGAATGTGAGTTTATTCCTCAGCAATAATATTAAGTCTTGTGCACATTCTCTGCATCTATAAACTTACCCAGTTGACCCTGGATAACTTTCCCAGCTCTGATCTGCAGTATGTGATGTGTTTTTAAGGTTGTTAGCGCTTTGAGATATTATTGCAATACTCACCAATACCACGTGCCACCTCTCACATCATACGGGTTTCAAACTGTCAACTTGTCATCAGACAAGGTGTGTTCTGTTCAAAGGTATACAAAGGAAACTAGTTTCAAAGACCTAAATTCAGACACACATCCATGTAAACCATTCTGGTGAAGCATTTATTCAGTAGTATTTCCATACCCACACAGGCAAGGGTCAGGAATCCAGCAGCTTTGATGCTAAAGCCTTAAATCTCCGATAAGGCAGTCATGAGAGAAGGGATTTTTTTTTTCAGTTAAACATTCATGCAGCTAAAATACAGGCTGCTCATGCTGAGGATTATGGATAATTACACAAAGATTATGTACAGTAACTAAAAAATAATCAAAATTTTGCTGTTAACAGATTACGTTTTGTGGGATTGGTGTGGGCCTACGTGGGGATAGAGAAGGAGATGGATTGGTAAAAGAACCATTTCAAGGGAATGAAAGCTTTATCACCATATTCAATTTTACTCTCACTCTTATTCCTCTCAGACAATAAGAAAACATGCAATAAGTGCCTTGGATGAAAGGTCAACATTTCTAAGACTTGGTCTCTCCATTCTCACCCTGTCATTTCTATTCTTTCTACTCCCTAAAGGTGCGACTCTGCCAGTGGAAGAGTTGGTGCCCTACTCAGCAGGACTTCGCTCTCTCACTTTGCAGCCAGAAAGGGATGGACTGAAGTCCCCTGCACACGCCTGGACAAGGGTACAACCTTCCTTCCACCCTCTCTACGCACTCGTTCGGTACCCATCATCCCTTCTCTCCAAGCGTGTGACCTACAAGGGGATCATGTGGACATGACCGACCAGAAACAAGAGGGACTCCTCAAGTGGCACCCCATGCTGGCTAGAAAGACCACAGTGCCCATTAGCAGTCCTCCTTCGCCCCCCTGTGAGACTGTTGTGTTGGCGAATGGCACTGTTCCTAGCAATGCCAGGCCTCCTGCCACTACCAATGCTACACTGGGGTCAGGGAAGAATCCCAGCGCGACGCAAACACCCTGCTCCATTGAAATTACAGTGGAACTGGCGCAGGGGTTAAAACCTGAAAGCCTTTCGAGTCCCATGACAGTATCCAGGTCACACAGCGAGCTCCTCTGTGGTGGCCCAAACGCTCTTACGGCTGTGACTGTGCTGGAGTCAGAAGTGAAAACTGTCCAATATTCCCCGAGACTTATCCACACAGATAATGGGGCCAGGGGTTTGAAGGCAGGCCAAAGAGAAACCCAGGGTCAATGCCAAGGTCAAACATCCTTTGTGTATGGAGGCACAGGCCGCTCCAAGGGACCCAGCACCAGAGGAACTGGGAACGCTTGTGCCAAACCCTCTGCAAGCTGATTGGATTATGTCCGTAAAGCTTCAAAGACATTGTTTCCAATAACTGCATACCTTTGTTCGTGGCACAGGATGGATAGCAGGTGGGACCATCTGTGTGACCATACGGACCAATCACAGATGGGCATCGTTTTTTGAAGGAACATGAACAGATTGAACTGCAGCGGGGAAAAAAATATTGATACAACTAAAGACATCAAATTATAAAGAAAAGAGACAAACACAAACACACATTGTGAATAAATGTGATTCAACAAGGAAAACAAAACGAAGAGATTTGAGTGGGAGCCTGATTTAAAAAGTGTATTGAAAAAAAAAAAAATTAATGCCACTATTTAAATGGAGCTTCTACTTAGAAACCAAAATAGTGTGTCATCTCTATGTTGTTTCTCTATTGTAAAGAAATGAAATTATATATGTCATATAATATATGTCATATAGACGTATATATATTTGACATACAATTGTGACAAAATAAAGAGTAAGATTACAGTGTTTAGGGTTTATTATTTTGTTTTATTTTAATCAAACTTCGATTCCCTTCATTATCCCAGTCTTACAGCAAAGCTACACAGTTGCCATAAGGTGTCAGCCATGAAGTGAGCGCTCCCTTTAAAGCCAGCTGATGCTGCTACACTGGCTGCACTGTGCTGTGCTGCGGTGCGTTCAATAGCAGCAACTGAAGAGTGTCCAGCATCAATATGCACCTAATTCCCTGTGGCTGAGGTGGTGTTTGTTCCATTTTGTGAATGGAAAAAAATGGATGAGTCTACAGCAGTGCACTTGTTCTGGCATAGTATGAAATTATTTAACGAATAGCTTACGTGTAAATCCTAAGACATATTTAAATTCAAATAGACTAGTTTTTCATGATTTGGATAATACAAAACAAGTTGGACATCCACCCATGTAATAGCCAAGTGCAATGTATGTCAAGTATTTTCAATTTCATGGTAATATCCTTTGGCCCAGATTATGATGTTTTACATAGACTGTATTAAAACAATATTACTGAGGCATTTGGGAATAGTCAGTGAAATTAGTGCAAAATGGATAATACGAGAGTGCCTGAATTGGCTGCTCTGTGGTGTAGCAGGTACATCATCTGAGCAATGTGACACTAATGGCAAGAAAACACACTGCTTCTGGTGCAGCTTCTCTGTAAAAACGCCTATCTTGGATAGTAACAGATGTCCATGCTTGAAATGTGAGTGTATGTTTTAGATTTTAAAGGCAGAACCATGCAAGATAGTCAATACAAACATAAAAGAATCACATACTGCCCATACATCTCCGCTTTGAGTCCCAATATATTATTTTGCAAAATTTGCTTAGGAGAGAACAAATATTGTCAGAGTTATGGTCTGTGTCTCCATAGAAACAGAGACCTGTGGATGTGATTGTGCCTTTTTTGCATGTGATACAAGTCCCAGGTGGATTTTATCATTCACTTGTTTATCTACTCCCATCCCCCTAAAAAGCAGCCATACTAATTAAGTACAGCTCATTATTTTTGCTTCAGCTATTTACAAGCTACTGAAAGAACAGGGTTTTATTTAAGGTAGCTGAGCTTCAGGTGTGTGTCGTGTCTGTGTGCATGTGGGCATGTATTCCCCACGTTGAAGGGGCGTTCAGTCTGTTTACACAATCACTCGTGGGAGCCTCTTATGGAGGCAAAATCCTGGTCCCCACAAAAGCAAATGATTTTTGGGTCACTGGTTAAGGTTTTGGTTAAGGTGAGGACTGTGTGGTTGAGGTTATAGTTGGTAATGATTTATGGTTATGATTAGAGTAAGGCTGCCAAGAATTAATTAGATATGGGTTAGATATGATTACAGACAGAAAAACACAGTTACTCCCCACAGATGAGCTTTCCTCAGTCATTCTTAAAAAAAACTTTCTTATTCAGTTCTGCACACAAACCAAACCTGTGTTTGTGAAGAAAAGGGGGTTTCACACATTATGATCAGGTGTTTGTGTAGTATGCTCTATATGCCATAATTGGTTTTATATGCACAGACCAAAAATACAAGATCCCCAGCTTCTTTCTTCACCACTCATTTACACTAAACACAATATATTTTAAAGTTGTCTAATACCATTTCCTGCCTCATTGACAACTGGTAACTGCAAGGTTCTACAGGACTCACACATGGGTGTTGGTAAGATTTCTTCATCACTCAGCTGCAGAATAAAAATAGCTTGAATATATAAGAAGAGTTTTATTATAATTAAAATGAATTTCATTGATTCCCATGGAGAAACTAGGCCAAGGAAGCAGCAGCAAAGAATAGATAAAATTACCATAAGTAAAAAAATATTGAAGAGCATGCTAATGGATTTATTGTTGGCCAGACAGAATTTACCTTACCAGAGGCAGATTTAAACTTTCTGAAATGTTTGCTGTTTGCAGTTGTCAGAAATATCTTCAATTAAACTTAGGACCATGTTGTCACATAGTTCATACAAAAATAATTTAAAGTCACTGTGTAAACAGTTCAATTTTATGACAGTGGTGACATTTGACAGTATTTGTGTTGATGGTTTGTAATGAGTTAACTGGAATTGATTCCAACAATGAAATGTATTTCTCCAAATAGTTTGTTGTCTATGTTTATACATATATTTCACCTAGGATGGCGAAGTCATGATGTAATTGTCCTCCATTCATTCTCTATAGCATTTTCCTAATCTTAGCTCTAATTTATGCCTAACCTTAATCTTTACCTAAGCCTAATCCTAACTTTAACCAATAAGTCAAAATGACCACTCAAATGACTTTGCCATCCTTGAAAAAAAAAAAAAAAAAAAAAAAAAGGCATACAGTATGCAATTTATGGCTACATCCAACAGGCCACCATAGATGTGGATATGGATTCCATCTTTTGACATTTGGGCCGGTCATAATTTGGCCTTATTAACAGAGATATTCAAATTTATTGAAATATTGAGATGTTTGCAGGGGTAATGATTTTCCACCCAAGGGTGGTTACAAATACAGATGTGAATGTGAAACCGAATATTACACATCCCTGCTTAGCACAGTAATGGACTCAGACTTGCAACCGGAAAGATGAGAGGAAACAAAGCCATGGGATGATCAAGCTGGCAGAGAGGCACTCGTACCCCAGCGTGAGGCTAATGTGAGGCCACATTGATTTGAAAAGTAAAGGATCAATCTTTGATCACATTTTGCACTGACCACTGGAAACATCTTTTGAAGCACCAGTCAAAACAGCTTCACTCTCTGTAAGCTGCTGCCTCTAAGTCACTTGTTACTGACCTGGTTCCACCTTTTGAGGAAACTGTGCCAAGAAACCAGATAAGATACAACTGAAGGGATGCTGGCTTGGTGAACTGTAGCTGCTGCAACTGTAATTTGTAGAGAAATTAAAGGAGATCTCTGACTGACTTGGACCAAGGCCTGGTCAATGAAATAGAAAGCTTTGCTTCAGCACACTCAAATGTGTTTCAAATGGTTTAGGACTCGTGGAGAATTTTCTAACAGATAATATGTTTTCAATAAATAAATAAATAAATAAATGGGATATGTATATCAACAGCTACGAGACATCTAGGCCCCACTAGCTGAAAACATTGCATTATTCAAAAATACCGAGTTCATGGATAATATGACAGGATGTTCACTTCAGTAGGTTGCTGCACTGCTGAAAAACAAGAACATCACTGAAGAGGATTAGAAAAGTGAGATGTTCCCATTACCTGAAATGAGCCAGGCTTGTTGGAGGTGAGCCTCATGGCCCTACAAGTTAAATTAATCCCCAGTGGTGCTGAGCCCTTTATGTTTCAGAGGATGTGCCTGGTGTCTCACACACACTGGTCTCCATAGCTCAGCGTGAGTGCAATATTAATATGTGAGGGTATAGCAAGGTTCCCCTCCGACTGGTATAGTGGCAGATACTTTGAGGTTATGAGGAAATCAGCCCTCCACACCATAATGCAGCACAGAGATATGCTCTGTACTCTGCATGAGAGCAGAGTGAAGGAGTGCAGCTCAGGGATGTGTATCTTGGACAACAGTTTCTTTGAAAACTTTTTTTTTTTTTTTTTTTTTAAATTGTTGTTGTTTGTTTGTTTTTATCTGTGTAGCATCTTTATGTCAAGTATGGCAGGGCCCTGAGTTCTTTTAACAGGATGGGGATCTATCAAGAATTAGTAACCATAGCAAACCTCAAACTTTTTCAGTAATGAGTATTACCCCTTTAAACTTTGTATACTCTCAATCTTACATATATACAATATACAAGCTGAAAATCGAATTTAGCACATATTTTTGTGTCTCCTTTTTCTTTTCAAATACTCAAAAAGAATGACAATATTTCGGTATTCAACAGGAATTTACCTATTCACTTAATTGTATTTACCGACCGTCCCTTTTAAAACCTCAGTGTCATGGTTTTTGTAAAGCAAGCACATCACGACACAATATTAAAGAAAACAAAATGTTGCATGCCGGATGCAATGCATGGAGTGAAGAGAAAAGAGTGGCACCTCATCACAGTTGGGAGTTGCTTGGAGGTGCTATCTGGTTACCTTCAACAGCATCACCAAGTCGAAAAATACATTCCAACACAGGACAGTAGCCTGATGCAAAGCTGTAGCCTATTGGCTAAAGGCGCTAAAGTCAATCTATGCTCCCTGAGCTAATAAGCCAAGCTGAGCAAAGATAATTCACACACAAACACACCTGATAATCAGCTTTCTAACTTCAAGTGTAAATGAACAGCTTTTTAGACATTAGACAGTGGAAGTAATTAAGTTTGTTGATTTGTTTTATGTTTCATACCAATCAAAAAAAAAAAAAAAACTCAAAATAGAAGTGTGTATCTACTTCATGAGATGCGCTGCCCAGTGTGAGAGAAGTAAGGAAATTCTCATTTGTCATTGCTCATCTAGCAGGAGGCTACAGTAAGGCCCTGCTCTGGTCTAGCCAGTCTGTCCAGACAACTGCTTTTCCCTTTCCTGGCTGATTTCATACAATCTCAGGAGGTCTGTTCTCTATTGATTGCTCACTTGTGCTGGAACTTCAACACGCTGTAACATGATATTCTGGGCCTGTGGCTGAACTTACCCAAATTCACCACCAGGTAATCTTTTTGACATTGTGTCACATGAGGAATGCAAAATCCCCTTGGATTTGGATTCTATCTTAACAATATATTGCAGTTATATGTAAAACAGGAAGACCAAGCTAAATGAAAATGAAATTTACATTTACACTCATTTTCTTTATATTTTTACTAGTTTTCGAAATTGTTCTTCCAAAAGTATAGTAAACTGCATACCCTTTCACAAAATGTACATGTCCTTATATACCCCTGACCCCTACAGCAAAAATGTGCACCATAATTGGGTTCTCCCACATTTCGCTCGCCTTTCTCCCATAGGATTGCAGGTATCAGCCGGAATAATGCACAACATCTTTCACCCAAGGGGAAAAGATGGAGGTAACCGCTACTTCCACATAATGAGGATCAAGCGCCTCGCAAGGAATCCAGTCACCAGGGCTCTACCTAGTATAACAATATTGGCATCCTCTGTTGGTACAGCGCCTGAATATGTGCATTCGATTCACAGGTCAACCCTGACATCAAGGACAGTATGGATCAATACACAATAAATCCTTACCTGTCCAGCAAGATGGAACCAGTGCATCACTTAAGGTAGTAGTAGTAAGTGTTAAACTCACAAGCAAAACATTTTGTATCATTTGCGATGTATGTATACAAAACAAATCCTCCTCACTACACAAGACTATCAAAGGATATGAATCTCCTTTTCTTGATTTTCAATGGGGTGATGCTGATGATGTCATCCCTATGACTGAGAGCTATTAAATGCTATCAGGGCTCATTTAAGAACATAGACAAGGTGCAACCTTAATTCTATCTGGGAATTAGTGAAATCCCCTTTGAGTGTATAGTGTCCTATCTGTAGATGAAAAAAAAATGTTATGCGGATCACAGGTTGATTAATTGTTTTGATCCCTGCCATGGTGAGTCTTTACAACAGGGGGTAAACATATTGTGAGATTAAAGCGTAACCATACTCTTAAGTGCTAGACTGTTACATTTGAGCTCACATTGCTATTAAAGGGGAGCAATGTGATAAATGTTAGTTTTAGCACAATGAGAAGTGTAACTGTGCCCGGGCATCTCTCTCTAGCTTGTCTTTAAACCAGTGAAGCAGCATATTAAATTTGCATTGCTAGATTGTTTCTTGTCATGAGTTTTATTTAGTCCTTAAATTTTTATATTCCCAAATACAAGGGGTGATTTAAGGTAAATTCAGCTGAAGGCCTCCTCTATATGGGTCTGCATTAATGTACCCTAGGCTTGATGGTGGCCAGTGAGATCCAGACTTGTGTGAAAAGTATAAGCATCATTTCTGTGATGCAATAAAATCCTTCTACAGCCCAAGAAAAACCTTGCTCGCACAGCTGATGTCATATGATGGTTTAACCTTGATCAAGGATCAAAGAGTCACTGTCCAGAAGTGGGCTGAGATGGAAACTCCTCAGCTGTCCAATAAATCAAGATCTGGCTCTCCCAACAGCATAGACTCAGGTGCTTTCTGCAGTCAATATGGTGGAGAACAATAAAGGGCTTTGCACACCAAGTCCATAATCTTCATACGTAATTTTTTAATCATTTCTGTGTATAATCAATAAAAATTGTTATACACAGAAACCTTGCACACAGAGTCCGGTGCATTTTATTATTCTATTCTTTGCCAAAATTAGCAATATGAGACAAAAAGAAAACATTGGTTCTATCCAATTCTGAGAGGATGTCAAGAGCAGCAAGGATGTTAATTGGTAATCCAAATTGTGCCACTGGAAATGTGCGTTCTAGGTGATCACCATAGAAATTGAATGGGTTAATTTCAGTTTCTATGGTCATCACCTTTTCAGCTGGATGTGCAGATACTCAGGGCACAGGCTCAGTTTTCTGTAGAGCTAATAGTATCCATGATAGGTCCAGTTGTGCATAATGGCTGAGCTGCCAAATGTGCCTAGTTTGTGCATGCATGGTTTACACCCTCTTAAGAGTCCATTAAATTAATCCATCAATTCATTAAGCTTGTTGTGAAAAAAAAAATTCAGAAAATTGAACCTGTTCCGAAAACTTTGATGACAGATGAATGTGTTGGAGTTGGTGTGTAAACATGACTGACACAGACCATATTTATTTTTAAAACAGTGGCAATTTTGGATGAAAAATACAAACATGAAGTGCAAAGGCCTTAAGACCCCCCCCCAATCCTAACACCATCCTCACAGAAATCCTGAGGAAGCATGACTCTGTCTACACCAGAGCTCTTCCATGACATGTAAGAACACAAAATGTCACTCAGAGATGCTAACACTGTGGCCACATCAACAGTAAAAGGCAACAAATCCAGTTGCAGCAACAGCAGGTGGATGTTGCTCCTGAATGTTGCTCCTCCTGTTGACTACTAGAAAAGTATTAACCAAGGTGATGCTACGTGAACAGGCTTTTACATAACCTGTTCCTGGAGTCACAGTATGGTTTCACAGCTTAACAACTTGAACAGCACCAGTGGCATTCACTGACTTGTTGAAAGCTTTTTACACAGTCAATCAAAAGCTCCTGTGGGACAGCCTCCTTACATTTTGCTGTCCACAGATGTCCGTCTGCATTATACGGCAGTTCCATGAAGGCATGATGGCATGATGACTGCAGGCAGTCCTGAGTCTGAGTCTGCTTTACAAGGAGATGGAAAGCAATAGCAGAGTGACTATGAATTTTGAACTAGATGGTAACCGCTGGATGTTAATAAATCAAGATCTGTGCACATCTTCAAACTGCAGTATGCAGACGACTGTGCCCTTGTTGCCACAAAATCACAGTTACGAAAAGCCTTGCAAATGGTCTTCAGCAGCAGCTACAGCTTACACCAGGGGTGGGCAACCATGTGCCATGGAGAGCCGAGAGGCTGCAGGTTTTCTTTCCAACCAAAACCTCCACCAGGTGATTTCACTGATTACCTCACCTTCAAGCAGAGAGCAGAGACTAATCAGTGAAATCAGGTGGTGGAGTTTTTGGTTGGAAAGAAAACCTGCAGCCTCTTGGCTCTCCATGGCACATGATTGCCCACCCCTGGCTTACACCATGAGGGGACTGTCACCATCTTAAAGAGTGAGATTAATGAACATCTTTTCATCTTCTACTCCTACTTTCACCACAGAGAACAAACTTCTATCAACTGTATCCTCCTTTAAATATCCAGGGGGCATCATCTCCACCACTGCAGTATCAATGAAGAGATCCAGGATTGGATGTTCCTTCTTCCACAGACTAAAGAAGAAATTCTTCCAAAACAAAAATCTTGGCTTACACACCAAGATTTCAGTCTACCAGGCAGAAATACTAGCATAAATCAGCTGCAAAAGTAAGGAGGCTGCAATAGCAAAACAGTAGTTATGCTGGGTTGGTGACACCACATGTCCACCTGAAGACAGTGTTCCCTGTCAGGTCCTATAGAGACAGCTACATATGGCGCTGTACTCTGCTGGGAGGCAGAGAGGGTGATACAAAGACCAGTTCAACTGAGCTATTGAGAATTGCCGAGTCCTACACTTGAACTAGGAACAGGCTGCTTAGATCAGTCTGGAAACAGCTCTGCCATTAAGGGTTTCACCATTATGAGATGGAAAGGACCAAGGCTCAACAAAGGAGGAGAAACATGGGTATAGCTTCTCTACTAAGCATCGAATCATCATTCCCTATCTACAAGAAAATATGTGGTTTCCACATATAGCGGGCCTTCCTGATCTTCTGGGACTCCCAATTCAGCCTGCAAGACAGATTGTGGTCTTGACCTCAGACTCTGTTTTGGTCTCTGCTTATGCTTACAATCAGGACATCCCCTGTGCACAGGCTGTCAAAAGAAAACACTTTCACTCTGTGTTCTGTTGTAATGATATTCTGAGCTGAGTTCAAATACTCAAAGGGAAAAAAGAAGAAAAGTTTCTGCAGAATACTGGAAGATTTTGTTCGCAATTAATTGTGAACAAAATCTTCCACTCAATTAAAGAATTCAAATATATAATTATTTATTATTTATCATAGTCTGGAGCAGTCCAAGTATTTGGGGACTCCAAATTCCAAAATAAAAACCATAGCATTCAGTTTTTGCTAAATTTGAAGTTAACAGTACAGAGTATGTGATGTAAATGTCCCGTGTGCTAAACCTGGTGCATTCTGACTGTAACAGCAGCTTCTTACTAACTGATCTCTCTCTCTCTCTCTCTCTCTCTCTCTCTCTCTCTCTCTCTCTCTCTCTCTCTCTCTCTCTCTCTCAAACCTGAATTATTGACATAGAACAGAAACTATATCCTATTTCAAGATATTATGAAAAAATACATACAAACCTCCCCATCAGTGAAATGTTTTTCACCTGACTATTATTTCTGAAAAATGTTGCCATAGCCTCCCCCAGTAAACTAAAATAACAAAGCTGTATAGGCATACGTCAAGTTGTCATGTGTGTGTGAAAGAAATGAAATGTGGTTGCCTATTTTAGGCTTCACACATAGAGCTAAGTTGCTTGTTTGTGTCTCTTTAGACGGCCTTGCTTGTTTCCCTCCAGAGATCTGGCAGCCATGCTCCCATCACAGATGTTTGATTGAAAAAACACCCATGAAACCTCCAGAGGACTTAACAATTGGTTCTAACATGTCAGAATAACTACGCTCCACAACTGATCAGCACAATATGTACCTGGAGCACCATGACATTTCACCTACACCTCAGCTTATACTTTGCCCACAACATCTCACCCAGTAATTCCAACTTCCCTCTTAACAACAACACAGGATAACAGATGGCTGGTGTGAAACAGCAGGGCAGATTCTTGTCAACATGTGGGCTTGAAAGTAGGTCCTCCAGTTGAAGGACAGTCTCTGTAATCATAACACCACCCTGCTGCCCCAGTTACCCACTTCTGCTACCATATTGTATCTATACCATCATATAATACATATACACACATTTTACATTTTGGATTTCCAGACCCAAAGTTGTAATATTTGTATTGTGTGTTGTATAATAAGACATGATTTGCATTACAATATTATAGACAGATAGAGTGTTGGGGATTAACTTGTTACATGTAAATAAATTACAAAATACATGTAATTGTAATCCGTTACAGTTTCTTAAAAAAATGTAATTAAATAACAGACACAAATAAAAAGGTTGGTGATTACATAGAGGTTATATCCAAATATATATATATTTTTTGGTAAAAATTTGTCCATTGGAACGAATTTGAGAACATCATCATCAAGGGTAGGATGGCTTCCAAGGAGCTGTCTCACCCGTCTACAATAGGCTCCATTCATTTGCCAGTATGTGCTCAAAATTGAGCATTGTTTTGATAGGTTATCATGTTGGAATCTCCCAATCAAATCAATGCATATCGCTCTGAGCAACCAGCCGACTACGTCAAGGAGCTATAGCCATGTCATCAGACAAAACCACTTTTTACTGCTGGAAACTCAATAATGCTTTCCTTCTCAAATAGGAAAACGGTCAAACATTACCGTAGATTACTGGTACCAGCCTTTTTAAAAACAGCTATATCTATATAGATATAGATAAATATGTGTATACAAGACATGAAGTCCCATCTAGTGCAATGAATGCAACCTCCTCTGCAACACTTGCACATTTAGCTGGAACAGTTGCTAAATCATCAGTCAGAGAAATCCTTCCTGAGGCAGCCAAACGTTCTCTAGGAGCTTAAGATCCATGCAGTATTTTACAGTCTAAAGGCATGTTTACAGTTGTGCTGTCCCCCCTGTGATGCTGTTGTCATCACAACTACATAGCCAGCCAAAAGCAGTGTCAGGATGTATAGATTTCAAGCTCCAAAAATGAAGAGGCAGAGAAACTGAAAAGACTATAGAAAATGTGTCCAGACACATGACGTGCTCAGTAGTAAATTCTGAAAAGGGATAGGGAGTCACACCACATTTGTTGTATACCATAATGCAACACTCTTAATGAACTTTGTATTTATTTCTATATGGCGTTTATAATTCACATTATAAAAATTGTAACCTTTTGTGATGCAAATTCTCCCACAACCCTGTGATGAATTCTTGGAAGTTTGTGTTGCTTTGTTTAAAATATGTCCCCAAGGTATATTGTTACTCCACTGCGCTACAGTTCAATTTCCCTACAATATTTTTTTGAAGAGGAAATATCTTGAATGGTCTTAAAGCATGGACACAAGCACACTGCACAAAAGTGTTCTACTAGCTTTTGCAGAACAGGGCATCTGCATGTGTTACTCTCCTGGGTGTATTACTGCGTGCACAATAAGTTGTGTAGACCATTAGAATTTATAACATTTACAATGCCTTGGAGGTTTACATGCATTAATGGGTAGCACATTTCTGAGGTAGTTAAAAGGCACTGACTGTGACATGCTCATTTACTAACCTAGTTATTTGGTTGTGCCACTGTTAAGTCTATCCATGCAGTTGCATTCATTACATTGATATGGGTTGTGTACTTGGGCACAACTGCTCTTTGTTTGACAGTTTTGTTATTGGTCATTGTGCAGTTCAGCTGTTAATTGATTTACAGCTTTATTACTGAACCAGCTTACTGTGTGGCAGTAGTGATGATCTCACTCTGTTAAGAGCATGGCCAAGCTATGTGTGCCAGAGGATTATTTATGGTTGAATAAGGGGAATTTGCGCACACGTTCCCAATTGCTGTATAATTTGCTCTGCTCAGTCATGAATAGGCGATTCCTTTATGCTATTCTTTTAAACCCCTGCTGCAGTGAATCATTTTGCATTTGCTTTTCTCTGTGATGATCACACCTCTTGACCCATGCCCAAATGGGACTGTCTTTCTGTGCTGTATATTCATTGGGTTTTCACTAAAACACACAAAATATTCATCATGACCCACACCCCAGGGTGAGGGCCATTCCATACATCCTAACCTATATGTATTATCCTATTGTTCAGATAGGCCACTTGTACCTGGCAGTTCCATTATTCTATACTATGTTGTTTGAACTGCACAGTCAGGCAATTGAGGTGACATTCGCACAGATGTGTGAGGAACAGGCACCATCAACTAAGGGCAAACTGGATGGAAGCACATACTGCACTCCTGGACTGTGATGTCCATGTACTGATTTCAGATGCAATATCTAGCACATAAGTAGCTCTGAATCAGTTGACTGCAAATGTCAAACTAAGTTTTGAGCATGCAGTTTCATCAAGGACAGTCCATTTGAGTGGGAAAATGTGGTTGAACTGCCATGATAATACCCTTGTTTACACCAGAAAATGCATTCCGAGTGATGTGACTTTATTAAGGTGTTGTTTTTTTTTTTCCTAGCAAGGCTTAGGTCTACTGAAAGCTTCAGAGGGCAAGGAAAATGCAAATAAATACAAAGCCAGCGTGAGTCATCACATTCATCCCGTGGTAAAACATTTCAGCACTGAAAGACGTGCAGTCTTACAGGTTGGCAATGCCTCCATCCGCAGGGCATAAGTGGTGAGTGAACTGTGTGTTTGATAGATATTTTTTAAAAAAATGTTTGATGGGTATTAAACTGGTGTAAATGATACATCTTTGCTGTTCCAGTCACCAAATACAGCCAACTGAGCACTTTTGAGAGATTCCAAAGCAATTCTCAGTCAGCCGTTTTTTACCACTACTATTAAAATGCCCAAATGATTGAATTTCTTGTAGACATACAACAGGTTTCAAATATTTGTAGAATCTATGATACTGTTTCTATATTGTTTTTGTTCTGGTGCCCAGTCATGAGCACCAAATTAAAACATGTTATGCTGGTGTCTCTTTGATTTTTGCATTTGGTGTACCTGTATTCCACCAGGGAACTCAGCCCCAGATGGCTTGAATGTCAATATTTAAAGCAGTGATTTTTTGTCTTGTCCATCCATATCCACATGATCCATCATGCGGATGTGGATGGACACACAAGGACAAACTTACCTAACAGAATTGCATCTCCAATCAGATTTGAAGTGGACTCACAGTATTTGCACTTGCACTGATTTTTAATGCTTAGCCTGGAACATTACACCTGCAATGCAAGTGCCTGTTTAATTTAATTTGGATTTCAAAATGTACAAGCAATAGAATTAACCTGATATTCCAATAGTATATTATGAAGGGGTTTGCCAGGGCCAGACTACATGATTTATTTATTTATTTATTTATTTTTTTCCAATTGTGAGCGACAATAAAAAGACTGAGCAGCACCCATTTAATGACTGAATTCAAGACCACTTAGTCTCTTTGCCCTCACACATAACTTCTGTCTTGGAGAAGAATAAATCTAAAGATGGAGCACAGATGAGCGCAGTGTTTTGGAATGAATTTTTCCTTGGTATTTTGACACCGAAACAAGCATTACATCATATTGCTTTAATTTTAGGTCTATGGCTTGCTGCTGTTTTTTGTATCTGCAGGGATCTGCACAGAAAGAGGAGGGAAAAAAACTGAAACAAAGATTGTGGCTTTAGCTGTGGATGGAGAGGGGAGCTCCTCTCTCTGGTTAAGGTTGGGGTTTCAATTTGGGAATAGTTTAAGAATTATTTAGGGTCTAAGTTTGGTTAAGGATTGGGCCCAGTTGTGGTTACGGTCTAATTATTTTAATCCTATTTTGAAATGGTTAAGATTAAGGTTTGGATTGGTTAGAGTCTAATTTAGATCAAAATGGTGACAAGATATAACTTGATGGATCTGATGGGGAAATCAAACAATTTAGTCCAGACAAGCTAGTTTTAGTGTTTACTGTAGTGTTCCTTTACTTAACTTTTCTTATTTTTGTTAGCTTTGTTTGTGAGTTGTTTCTTTTCTATAGGCTTTAAGCATGGAACAGCTCTAATGGGAACCTGAAAAAGATGTTGCCCAGCTCTGGGAGTTTGGGTTAGGGTTACTGTTAATGCATGTGACAGAATATTGAACTGGGGAACACAGAACCGTGGGAACATAGATCCACTCCTTAAGGGATCTGACTGAGATCCCTTACACTCACACACACATAACGACTACCGCAACAACTATGCTGTCAACTGCCCTGGACTGCCCAGGACTCTGCTCAATCTAAAATCATTGCCAAATTGGCTTTGAAAATCATGTCATCTGGCCCTACATGACCGCAATGAGACCAGCAAAGGCCATGACTGTTAATTGAACAAGCATTTCTTACAAACTTTCAAGCCGAGATATGGTCATTTTGTGTTCACAGATTACACCTATCATTTGTGCAAATCCATGGTTACTGGTGATTAATGAACTCTGTGACTAAGGCAAATGTGTTGGTGGTCCACCCTATGTTCCCAGGGCCTTATATGGTGGTAAGCAGATTGTTCATTATTGCTGGCTAGGCTGAACTAGTTGAACAGTATAATGGGCTGTATTCATCGGATATTAAAGCAGTCATTTTATCTACCACTTACACAGTGGTGACTTTGGCTATTCCTTTCTCACTCCATCCCGCTGCGTGGCTAAAACGAACTCCTGGTATGAGAGAATTTCCCCTCTGCTCTGTGTCACTGGCATACCAGTGTGCAGCCTTCATAAGTCAGTCACTCAGAAGTTAAATAATGTTGTTTAAATCCACTTTCGATATCTGAGAAACAGGGAATTATCTTCAGCACATGCAGACCAAATTTCAAAATAACTGATAAAAGATCTCAGTTGTATAACCATTACTTGCACATTTTCACTGAATCTGTATCTTAGCAATTTCACATATGGACTGGAACATGTAATGTTGTGATCCACACTCTATTGCACTTTTTTTTTTTCTATTTTTCTCCTATTTTTTATTTTCTTGGCACCAAACTGTGCTTAAATACACTGTTTCTGCTTTTATCATTTCTTTTATATTCAGTTTGTGTGTTTATAATCTATTTGTCTTTTTCCCCAATGAATCATATTACTTTTGCTGCTGCAACCTAATTCCCCCAAAGGGATCATTAAAGTTTCATCTAATCTAATCTAAAAAGTGATGCTGCTGTAACCTGCCACTGGTTATATGACTCTTGCAAGTCAGTAATTGCATGAAATATTAGTTGTTAATCTTTGTGGATGGAATTAGTATTACCCCAGGATGTCAGAGCTAACTCACACAATATGTAATTTTGGCCAGACCTTTTTACTGGGGCAGCCAAAGAAAATCACTGACATGTTCGTTCCGGACAAGATAAAATTCAAGTGTTCCTGAATTAAAAGTTGCCAATCACCAGGCCTCCCCTAGCAATACTAATGCTGCCAAGATAAAGGGAAATCTGGGGACATTTCTGGGTACAGTGCCAGCTGAGAACAAAGTGCCAAATCTGGGGACTGTCCCTGGAAATGGGGACGTCTGCTCACCTTATCATAACCTGTCTGATTAACTAAATGGCCTGAAGTACTGTCCCAGAGACGCAAAGCTCCAGCTTGTCTAACCCATTTAATGGAAAGACAAGTTTATGTGAAAGGAGACAGGAAACAGTTCCCACATATAAACAAAATCTATGGGCAACCACACCTATCTGCACTAATATGCAAAAGTGTATTCTTGAGGCACCTGAGGACTTCTGTCTGTCTCACCACTACATACTGGTACGCCCTCAGAGGTGTAAATGATAGTTTTGACACCCACACAGTCACATCCATGTGGGTTGCCAAGACCAGAAAAGTAAAAGTGCAGATTGGTGACTAACTTTACCAACAATAGCTCAGCATGGCAGTCACTCAGTCGGGGTGCAGGAGAAGACCTTGCCAGTCATTGGACAGTGACTTCAGCTCCTTCTGTTGTTGTTTTGAATGACAGTCTACTCCTGCCTCTTACAGCAGGATCCACTTTGTTGACTTCAACTCCATGTTTAACACCGTCATCTGTCAGTGTAACATCACCTTGTCGATCTGCTGGTGGATGTCAGACATCCTGACAGATCAAAGCCAATGTGCATGGCTGGTACTCCACTTATCAGACCCCCTCTGTGCACTACACTGATATGTGCTCTGCCCTTTCCTCTGCTCTATTCATACTAATATTTTTGCCTCCAACCGTCTATACATCAAACTGATTAAGTTTGAAGATAATACCACTGTGGTGGGCCTTATCACCAGCAAATCCAGAACAAATGTCACCTGCCTTGCATCATGGTGTGCTGCAAAGATCCTGATGTCCAACACTCTAAACTTTTGAGAGGATTAAATTCAGTAAGGCTTGTGATGAGCTCCTTTGATTGATAAAGCCCAGACTGGTAGAAAAGCCTGTTTTAAAAGGCAGAAAGATATGAACTCTAACAACTGAAGGACCAGAGGTAATTTCATCCGCATCTTGGATTGTCAAGATCCTAGGGACCATCCTCAACATCAAAACAGACATGGACATCTGTATGATCAAGGACCAACAGAACGTTCTTGTTCTGGCAACGTCGACATCTCACAACAGATTCTGGTCCATTTACATAACTGAGAGCATCCTCACATTCTGCATTACACTGAGGACGTAGATTTCTGTTTTCCACCATTTCAAGGACATTCTCCAGAAGGTTGTCCACACTCATTAGCAATAGGCTTTACTCCATCAAGGAACTGCTTGGCCAAGGCATGGAGTGAAGAATTGTCAACAACCCAGTACTGCAGAGCTGTACTATAGTACTGTAAATCTGTACTCAAAGAATTGTGAATAAAAGCTGTCAATTCTAGGCAAAGAATTGTCCTCTACTGCTACATTTATTGTATTTCGCACTCAAAGTGATTAACATTCTTGAAACATCACAGATCAGCAAATGCCCAATGCTATAAGAGGTCAGACCTCTCAGTTTTTGCAGCTAGAAATCTGCAGCTCTGCGTTCTACCTCAAAAGGTTTTGGTAAATTAGCACTGAATTGCACAAAATGTTTAATATGTATAGTGCTCTTTAATTGCATGTTTTTGTCTGTGTGTTTTCAGAGGCATCCTCTGTAGCACTGACTGCTGCTCCAGCTTCACAACCGTGGAGCATTGCGTCAGATTTCTAATGTGCTTTTTTAGGGCCCGAGCGCTGAACAGCGCGAAGCCCTATTGTTATTGTAGTGTTTTTTTTTCTTTTTATTATTATTACGTCTAAATAACCCTTAATTTGACCCCCTGAACATGCTCCAAAACTCACCAAATTTGGCACGCAGGCCAGGTCTGGCGAAAAATTTGATAAAATGGACAAACAGGCCCCCAAAGTGCAAAAATGGGCTTGGTAGCGCCACCTAGGCACACAAAGGCAGCCGCTGCGGCCCACAGGAATGTGCTAGAAAGACCAAACCAATGCCGAAATGTAGGTCTCATCAAGCACTACAATTCACGCGCTGACACCCCCCCTCTAAAACCAACAGGAAGTCCGCAATTTGCGTTGCAAAGTCACGTTCTCGCCCAAAATTCCGCTTTGAACAAACTCTATCTCCTGCCAGGGCATAAATGTCAGCGGCTTGAAAATTTAACAGATGACACAGGACACAGTGCTGAACAAAAGTTGCTAAAGACTCTGTCATTACTCGATTCATTTGGATTTTATAAGCCCTCAAAGTCGGAGTGGCCAAAACCAAAACCTCATTTTTTCCCATGGAGTTTGGTGTGAAGAGGCTGACACTGGGCACTATTTAGGCCCCTGGAGTCTAAAGTAAAAGTCTGACAGCTTTGAAAACTATGCAGATGGAAAGAGGACGAAAATTACTACAAAAATATGTAATTTTGATGTGGATTGGACCAACTTTGTGGGAGCTGTGAAGAGTTTTCAAACATTTTTGACTCTGGTGTGCTCTGCTCTGCACTCTGCCTGGACATGTGACTCACTCAAGCTGCCTCAGGAATGCGCAATACACACCCATTGTAAGAGCTCAGAGGGAGCAGAAAACACTCAAACTAAAACTGCCACAACTCAAAAATCAAGTCTGTCACTTAAACGGTGACCGAGCTGTGACACCTCAAACAGGGGTGGGTTTTCTGGATTTCTCCATTGGATTGAATGAGGATTTCTGTCTGCCTGCATTTCAGTGTCATCATGCATCAGCTGCCAGTACTCATGTCACACACACACACACACACACACACACACACACAGACACGCGCGCGCGCGCGCTCGCACATACACGCACGCCCACCCGCGCGTGCATGCGCGCGCGCCCATGCGCGTGCACACGCACGTTTTTTTCCCACAGCGTTTAAAAGCCCCTGTGTCTGTGTCCGCCCCACCCACTTCTTCTCACAGACTCTCGAGGTAAGACCTGTTTTCATCTCTGTTAGCTTAACGTTAGCCTATTGTGTTTCCTCTGTGCTAATATGAGGATATGGTTGATGATAACGCAGGTAAAACACGAAATTTAAATGTTATATTTCAGAGAGTGATTATGTACTTTGCATTGTGCTGTTTGCTGGCTTTTGGTGAGTTTTGATGGAGGGGCAGCCTAGCTTCACATGTAAAGCTAACCTGTGTTTGGTAATCTCAACTCCTAAAATACATGTGGTTGACTTGAAACGTTTATTATGAAGCATTACCGTCGACGTGAGATGAATTTTAAAGTTTATTTATGGCATTTGGTCGATTAGATTAGCGCGCTACGTTAGCGCTAGCTAGCCGTTCCTCCGGTAGGCCCGAGGCCTGTTGTTATGGTCTTTATGCTGTCTGCTGGTTTTGGATGGAGGGCAGCCGAGCTTTACATGCAAAGCTAACCTGTATTTTATAATCTCAACTCCTAAGATACATGTGGTTGACTTGAAACGTTTATTATGAAGCATTACCGTCGACGTGAGATGAATTTTAAAGTTTATTCATCTCATTTGATCGATTAGATTAGCGCGCTACGTTAGCGCTAGCTAGCGCTAGCTAGCCGTTCCTCCGGTAGGCCCGAGGCCTGTTGTTATGGTCTTTATGCTGTCTGCTGGTTTTGGATGGAGGGCAGCCTAGCTTTACATGCAAAGCTAACCTGTATTTTATAATCTCAACGCTTAAGATACATGTGGTTGACTTGAAACATTTATTATGAAGCGTTACCGTCAACGTGAGATGAATTTTGAAGTTTATTGAAGGCGTTTGGTTAATTAGATTAGCGCGCTAAGCTAGCGCTAGCTAGCGGGCTAACTAGCTATAGTCATAGCTTTGCTAGTGTGTGGTTCAGCCAGATTTTGAGATGAAAACTCTCTCTTGCTGTGTGAAAAAGTAAAATTATTGGACTTGATGATGAAAACTGGCATGTGTGTTTTTTTGTTGTTTGATATCAGGCTTTATTTGCATGGAACTAAGCTTATGATGTATGTAGTTTGAGTGTGTGTGGCTTCTGTGTGTATTCAAAGAGCAGGTGTTGCTGTGTCGTATGCAAATGCTGTACTAGTGGTTGGTTTTATGATTGTAAGAGAAGATTTTCCTTGTGTGAAAAGGGAAATTATTTGATTTAATATTGATAATTAATTGTAATAATTTATAATTTTTCCTGTGTGTAACATTTGCTGTGTGCAGGAACCTTAGTTGTGATGTATTTAGTTGGGTGTCTCTGTGCCCACTGGTATGGCTAAGCTGTGAAATGTTGTGTTAGCCATTTTCTGTTTAATGAAGAGGCAAATAATGTAATAAGGATGTCAGTTTGCTGGTTAACCATGATTTTGAGAGAAAAAGGTGTTCTTTGTTAAGATGTGTCTCTGTTTTGAGCAGCACAGTTGAGCTGAAAGAAGTGCTGTTGGGCATATTCTTTCTATTACTTGAACACAATAATATGGATGCTAGTTTGTGTCTTAGCCATGTTGTAGAGAAAAATACCTTATTTAAAATTAAAACCTATAAAGTAGCTACAGCTATGTGTATTCATGATGTTTGGAGTAAAGTTCTGTTCACTTAAATAGGTTTTTTCCTGTTAGGCAAGTAATGTTTACATCAAACAATATGTATCATTTAATTTACAGATTCATCTCTGTTGGCTGTGAGATCTGGTGTTTTTCTACCTGCAATTGACCTGCGAGCCACTTGCCTTGGACCTGCTACTTACCTGCACTACATCTGTGATCCTCTAATCCAGAACAAGTTTACACACACATTGATTCCATTTAAAAAACACACTTAACTAATTGTTAATCCACACACATACTCCTTCTCCACACAAGCACACAGACACACAAACACAAACACACACACACATACACAATTTGTTGATTTCCCACTGCCAAGGTAAGTTGAAACATTTGTGTAGTTGAAGACTGACGTTGTCTGGTAAAGCATTGTTTGTGAGTATGATTGGTACAGATTCACTTTGATTTTTAAAGTTTCTTTGTGAACTTTGAAAAAATATTATTTTTTTTTGTTTTTCATTCTTAGATGCCCCGTGCCAAGTCCCACCGTCGTGCCCAGGCCCAGAAGCGGAGGATGGCGCAGCCGCAGCCATGGACCCCCCAGCCGCCTGTCCCCGAGTTCGTTGCTCGTAAGTATCAAACAGTTTGTTTATTTTATTTTTTTTTATGTTTAACTGACGCAGTTTGAATGTAATGTAAAGATGTATGACTTTTGTGTCCTCATCCTTAACTTTGTTGTCAACCACACAGGGCGCGGTACCGGTTACCGCCATCGCGTGCGGAGATGGCCAACTTCGGAGCTGACCCAGCGGAGCTTCAAGTTGGTCACTCCTGCCCAGCAGCCGGACCAGAAGGTATTAGTCTTCCCTTTTCAGAAACACAGTGCTGGTTGTAAGAAGTCACAGTTCATGTCTGTGTTCTAAAGCCGTGTCTCTGTCGTTGCAGATGGTGTTCGTCGTGGGAGCCTCCCACCTGCGGCCCATGGTGGATGGGATCGTCGCCATGCCAGAGGGACCTGTCTCCTTTGCTTTTCTCTCTGTTCCAGGTGCGCATGCAGCAGAGCTGAGGACGGAGGTGTCCCACGCCGCTCTCCCCTGGACCCCGGACGTGGTCTGCGTGATGGCCCCCAGCAACAACCTCACGGCCAGCAGGAACATCGGAGAGGCGTCGCTGGACTTCGGTGCTCTCCTGGCTACAGTCTGCAGCCGCTGGGCGAAGGTGTGTTTAATTTGCAGTTGCTGCTGGCAGTATTTGTTTTTTCCTGTGCTGTCACAGCTAGAGGCTGTGTAAGTATATGTTTTCTCATGTGCTTATTTTAGAAACCTAAATGTGATTCAAAATGTTTTTTGTGTGTGTAGGTGTTTGTGCTGGATTTCCCTCCACGCCTGAACATCGAGCCTGGCCTGCAGGAGCTGTTTCGCCAGGAGTTCCGCCGTGTTGCAGCACGCATGGGTACGTCTTAGTTTTGGTCATCTGCACGATTATAACCGACATATCATGAAAGGAACCGTATGTGTTTTACATGAGTGTAATTAATACTGGAATGTATGATGTTTCTCACTTTTGCGGCAGGTCTCCCGTACGTGTCTGTGGCAGAGCACCTCCCCTTGGATCGTTTGGAGCTGTGGAGCCGTGACAGTGTAAGTACAGCATACTTTGTTGTTGTGACATGACACATAGAGGATTTGAAGGTTGCCATTTTCAATACACAACTTGACTGCAATGTGTTTGATGTGTGTTCCAGGTGCACCTGAGCGACAGCGATGGAACGCCGATCCTGGTCCAGGCCCTGTGGGATGCTGCGGTCCGCCAGCTGGCTCCTCCTCCTCCTCCTCCTCCTTCGGTGCCCCCCCGGACCTCGCCTCGTGCCAGGGTCTCCCCCGTGCTGGTCGTGACTGGACACAGCCCCACGCCCCGTCACCGCGACCCACTGGAGTGGACCGTAGTCGGACAGGAGGGCAAGGTAATGTGTTTCTCTGAGTCATTTGTACATGTGTGCTTTTTTTCAGGTTATGTATTCATTTTTGTGGTTTTAGAAAAAAAGGTGACTAATTTTTTTTTTGTTGTTGTGGTTTTTAAGGTTCGAGCATCTCCGGTGCAAGAGTCTGTCCTCCCGTCCAACCCCGTGTGGTTCAGCGGCGACATGTTGGAGGCCATGGAGACGGTTTGTCCTTCTTCAGACGACGACGACACTGCCATTCCACCAGCTGGCCAGGTAAACTGCCTGAAAATTATATGTACATGATAGTAAGAAGTAAAATGGAATCCGTATTTGATCTGACTTTGTGTGAGTGTGTGTGAATGGTTGATGTGAGTTTTTCCGAGTGCGTGCTCTGTCTTTTATTGAGCTAGGTCATCATGGTGTTGGTGGTTGTGTGGCTCAGGTCCCAGGCTGCTCCAGTACATCTGGCTCCCCTCGGCATCCTCATTCCTCATCCGCCAACTGTTTTTACATTTTTTCCTTTATTTTATACATAGATCTTTGTTATTTTGGTTTCTGTGCTTACAACATCCATTGCATGTCTGTCCGTCCTGGATGAAATTGAATTGAAGACTGCATTTAACAAGGTTTGCTTTCCTTCTTTTAGACTTCCCATGTGAGGCGTTCGCCAAGAGGTGTTGCCACAAGGCGCAGAGGAGGAAAGCGGCAGGTTGGTATCATGTTTAGCATGTGAACTATGTGAATATTTTTCGTATATATTATGATACCACGAACAGAAACCAAATGAATGAGTGCATTATTGAAATGAATGTTTTGTTATCCCCTCTTCTTTAGGTGCCAGCAAGACCTTCACCTGCCTGTGGGACCGTGTCTGCCTCTGGGCCCACACCAGCAGTGCAGCAGGTTTGTCTTTGTTTAAATATAATATGTGAGTTATCATTGAGAGGTAGCAGGGAAATGGCTCTCCTGTTTTCTTATTCACTAAAGCCTTGTTTTTGATTTTTTTTTTTGGCAGATGGAGGCGACAACCCAGGAGTCTGCCAGTGCGGTGCCGGGGGTGGTCGTCGCTCAGGAGGAGGTCACCGCAGCGGGCCCTGCCGTCCTGGAGGAGCGACAGAAGATCACCAAAGCTAAGGCTGTTTTTGTTTCTTCTGTTTGTGTTAGTGATGTTCAGTTGGAGTCTAACGCTAATGCTGTGGCAACAGGGTCTAACAGAGATAGCAGTAGGATTAGGCTAGCAAAAGTTGTGCGCGGATCGTTTCATCAGGGTGATGCACGTTTTGTGTATGGAGGAGTGCAGTGTATGGCTATAGCTTTGGTCAGCTTAGCCAAACACACGGTGAGGAGCGCGTTCTCGTGGGACAGGCTGGATCTGGATCGCGCGTTGGTTGAAGGTGATGAGTTGTACACCAGTTTGCGTGACCTCAACATCTTTAGCCATGTGTCTAATCTACTGTCTGTGCCAGATTTGCCACAACACTTGGAATTAGACGGACAGGTGTTTAGGTTCAGTTTTGGTGACACAGTGTTAGGCGAAGTAGGCGTGACTGAAGGTGAATACATCGATTTCGGTGTGTTCATCAGCTTGCGTAATGGACTGGAGAGAATCTTCAGTCAGTACAGCACATGTCTTTTGACAATGTGTGGAAACACCACTGCCATCGTGCGTGAGGGTGGACGGTTCGCTGTGGTCGACAGTCACTCACGCAGTCACACTGGCTTGTTACACCACGACGGTACAAGCGTGGTTCTGCATTTCGCGTGTCTTGACGACCTGCACCACTACATCTGTCGTTTGGCTGACAGTTTCCGTTCAAGGGAGAAGCTCTTTGAGCTGTGTGGTGTTGGTGTCAACGGGGGTGCAAGTCCAGCGCGGTCTGGTGTGTCTGTGGAGAGTCTCATCACTGGGATGAGCGCTGCTCCAGCACCAGAGTCTAGTGGGGTCACTAAAGCTGGGAGAAAAAGTGTGGTTTCTGCAGGCAGTTGTGTGCCTGAGTGTGGTGTCAGCATTGCCGCAAGTCCGGCACTGTCTGGCATTTCTGTTATGACTTTCTCCAGCAAGGTGAGCAGCGGTTCAGCGGCAGAACCAACAGTGGCTAATGGCAGAAAGCGTGTCATTTCTTCCGGCACTTGTATGTCGAAGAAATTCAAGAGCTTCAATGCTAGCGAGGTCAGTTTGGACCTACAGTTTGTTAGCACGGTGAGAAAGGAAGAGCTGGTTTTCCGTCCCCTTAGCGTACATGTCTGTCGAGTGTTGTGTAGTAAGTTAAACGTTGACTGCGTGAAGGTTGGTAGTCCGGTATCCACAGAGGTGGGGTTGTTGGGTGTTCCTTGTAGCAAAGATAGGATTGTGGCTGATGGTAACTGCTTTTTCAGAGCCATCTCTCAGGCTGTGAGTGGTTCTCAGAAGCACCATCGCAGGATTAGGCTAGCTGTGTGTAAAGAGTTACAGAGGAATGCAGACAGATATCAGAGTCTTTTGAGGAGTGAGTACTCCTCTGTGTTAGAGTACATTGAGCAGTCCAGAATGAGACGTGTGAGCAGTTGGGCCACAGAGGTGGAGATTCAGGCGACAGCCGATTGGTTAGGCGTTAGTGTGTTTACTTTCCATCAGGGACGTTGGTTGAGGTATAGCTGTAGTAGTCAGCCTTTGTCGGTAGAGTGTGTGTACTTAGAGAATATTAGGGGACAGCATTTTGAGAATGTGGTTTGTGTGTTTAAGCCTGGACTGCATAGTTGCTTTGGGTACTGTAAAGTTAGGGAAGTGTCAGGTTATAGTATTAGGTCTAGGATGATGGATGTTTTAGATAGTGACAACACAGCGGTTAGGTGTAGTAGTAATGTAGTAGGTTGTGTTGTGGGTGTAGAGGATAGTGACAAGGTTGTGGAGGCTGCTAGGGAGTTAGTGTCAGTTAGAATGTCAGGGAAGTCAAAGTATCTTAGGCAGAAACAAAGGAAGCAGGAAAAGTTGAATTTGTCGCTTAGGGAGAAACGTCAGTTGAGAATTAGGAAGACTTACCAAGGAAATGTGGTGTTCAGGGAAAAGGCAAAGTTGTGGAGTGTAGGGAATTATTGTAAGAATTTAGCTCACAGAGAGAGGGTTAAAAAGCTGAGCGTCAGTAAATACAGAGAAAGTATTGAACACAGGGAGAGAGTTAAGGCTAAGATTTTGGGCAAATACAGGGACAGCATTGAGTATAGGGAAAGGGTTAAGGCCAGGAGTTTTGTCAAATATAGGGACAGCATTGAGCACAGGGAGAGAGTAAAGGCCAATAGTTTGGGCAAATATAGGGACAGCGTTGAGCACAGGGAGAAAGTTATAGAAAGGAGTAAGAGTAAGTATCATGGTAGTGTAGAGCATAAGCAGAAAGTTATTTCTGGGGTGAAGTTAAGCAGGAAGCAGAAGGTGGAGAAAGCAGAAGATTTTGCTTTTGTTATGGATCACTTTTTGGCAAAGGTCAGAGATGGACCAGATTTTGTGTGCTGTGTTTGTCATAGGTTGTTGTTTAGATTTCAGGTGGTCAGTTGTGCAAGGGAAGTTTATAGGCGAAGTTCAGCAACAGCTGCTATTGCAGATAGGTGTATAGGCGAGCATTATTTGCACAGATGTAATGAGGAGTGTGTTGTGCCGTGTTCCTTGGTGTCATCGCGTGGTCAGCTTTGGATTTGTTTCACGTGTCATGGTAAGCTTAGTGCAGGTGAGATGCCAGCTGAATGCTGGGTTAATAACCTGGCACTTGATCCCATTCCATCTGAACTGGGATGTTTGAATAGTTTAGAGCAGCATTTGATAGCGTTGCATATTCCGTTTATGAAAATGTTGGCACTGCCTAAAGGGGGGCAGAATGGAGTACATGGACCAGTGACATGTGTTCCAGCCGACATTATTCAGACGACTAATGTGTTGCCGCGTTCAAGTATGGAAGGGTCTCTGCTTCAGGTTAAGCTGAAGCGGAAACTCACGTATAAAGGGTATTACGAGTACCAGTTTGTTGATACGTTGCGTGTAAGACAGGCGCTCGAATATTTGAAGAGGACAAATGTGCATTATAGGGATATAGACTTTAATGAGGAGTGGATTAATGAGTTTGTTAGGCAGGAAGATAGGGAGAAGGAAGAGGCCGAGTCAGGCAGTGAGGATGAGGCAGTTGAGGTTAGGTCAGGTCAGGACAAAGGTCAGGGTGAAATTGGTGATGTACAGGAATCAGCAGACATAGGACAGGATGAACTGTTACATGACAGACAACAGCACTGCATGTTTCAGGACACTTGTCTTATGCCTGTTGATATTGGTCAGGAAGCTTTAGATCAGTATTTTAAGGATATTTTGAACATTGCGCCTGCAGAAGGGAATAGTCCGGTAAGAATGCTTTCTGACCACACGAATGAGGCAAAGTGTTTCCCTGTGTTGTTCCCTGCGGGTGATAAGACCTTCCATGACGGAAGGTCTCATCACTTGACGTTGTCACGTTACCTCAATAACCGGATTATGCATGCCGATGGTCGTTTTGCGCGGAACGTCGAATACATATTTTTTGCGCAGTACATGTCAGAGTTGGACAGGGTTGTGTCCAGTGTTTCCGTCGCTTTGCGTAAGGGCAAAGGAGGTCAGAGGCCTCAACGCATTACTGAGGACATGTTAACGGATGCGGACACCTTGAAGCAGTTGTTGGCGTGTGATGACGGGTTTAGGTTTCTTAAACCCATTAGAGGAACTCCGGCCTTTTGGCAGTCTGTCCAGAAGGACGTGATGGCTTGCGTGCGTCAATTGGGTATTCCGACGTGGTTTTGTTCGTTTTCGTCTGCGGATATGCGCTGGCAGAATCTCCTGACCAGCATCCTGAAACAGGAAGGCAGATCGCAGACGGTAGAGGATTTGGAGTGGGCTGATAGGTGCGCGTTGCTGCGTCGTAATCCGGTCACCGCAGCGAGGATGTTTGACTACAGGTGGCATTGTTTTCTGAAAGAGGTTCTCATGTCTCCCTGTCAACCAATCGGCAAAATAATTGATTACTTTTATAGGGTAGAATATCAACAAAGAGGCTCACCGCATGTACA